>NW_006409469.1:3873-6421 GCF_000296735.1 Chrysochloris asiatica | reverse complement strand
CCAACATGATAGTTGAAATGCATCGATCCTTTTACCTTATTTATTCATGCATCAATCCTTCTTCCTTATTCATTGTCCACTTGTAATTAGAGAAGTATATCTTCCAGTGGTGTCAGTCTTACATTTTTTTTTTTGTTTCAGTGTTATATTACTATCCACAGCTAACAAGGCTTTCACATAGCAGTAGCTAAACTTTTATCAAATAGATTCTGTACAATAGAAGTATAGTTTTAAAGACAAATGATTGAAAATATCATCACTTGGGTCAGGTGTACCTTAGTCCTCAAACTGATATCTTTGCCCTTTAACACATTAATGAGAGCTGTTGTAGCAGATTTGCCTAATACAATATATCTTTGATCTCTTCACTGCTGCTTCCGTAAGCATTGATTGTCAATCCAAGAAATGAAATATTTGACAACTTCCACTTGTTATTTATTGGTCCAGTTGTAAAAATTCCATTTTCTTTACATTAAGTGCAATACATACTGGAGGCTGGAGTCTTTGATCTTCATCAGCAAGTATTTGAAGTCCTCTGCCAGCAAGCATGTCTGTGTCATCCACATATTGCAGGTTTTTAATGAGTTTTCTTCCTATCTTCATGTAATCCAGCTTCCTGGATTATTTGCCTATCATATAGATTGAATAAGTATGGTGAAAAGATACATCTCTGATGCACACGTTTTCTGATTTTAAACCATTCAGTATCCCCTTGTCCTGTTCAAACAATTGCCTCTTGGTTTATACACAGGTCCTCATGAGAATGAGGTTCAGGAATACCCATTCTTCTCAATGTTATCTAGAGTTTGTTATAATCCAAAGTCAAATGCACTTGCATAGTCAATAAAGCACAAATAAACTAATACTCTCTGCTTTAGCCAAGATTCATGTGACATCAGCAATGAGATCCCTCATTCCACAACCTCTATTGAAATTCTGACAGCTCTCTGTCAATGTATTGCTGATTCAATTTGTGTTTTGTCAATTTCTGGAGTCTTTTTTCTTACCAGTGCTTCAGTACTGCTGGACTTGTTCCTTCAAAACCCGTGATTCTTGAAAATTATTGAACGTCAACTTCTTGAAATGATTGAACATTAACCAATTATTTTTTGCTACAGTGACTCTGTATTCCTTCCATCTTCATTTATGTCATTCTATATTTTGCCCACAGAGTCCTTTAGTATAACAAGTCGAAGCTTGAGGGTTTTTACAGTTCTGTCAGCTTGAGAAATGCAGAGCACATTCTTCCCATTTGCTTTTCTAACTCCAAGTCATGCATATTTCATTATAATACTTGATTTTGTCTTCTTGAGCTACTTGTGACATTTTCTTTTACTTCACTTCTTCCACATGTTTCAGCTTCTCTATGCTCAAAAGCAAGTGTCAGAGTCTCTTCTAGCATCCATTTTGGTCTTTTCTTTCTTCCCTGTCTTTTTAACGACCTCTTGCTTTCTTCCTGTATGATGTTCTTGATGACATTCCACAACTCTTCTGGTCTTCAGTCTTTAGTGTCACTTTTTGGCTCTTGTGGACTTGTTTTAATTTTCTTCAGCTTCAGCCAGAACTTGCCTATGAGCAATCTGTTCTACAGTCAGCCCTTGACCTTACTTTGGCTGATGTTATTGAACTTCTCCATCAACTCTTTCTACAGACATAGTCAATTTGATCCCTGTGTATTCCATCTGGTGAGGTCCATGTGTAGTTACCGTTTATGATGTTGACAAAAGGTATTTTCAGTGAATAAGTCATTGGTCTTGCAAAATTCTATAATGCAATTTTTGATATCATTTCTATCACCAACGCCATATTTTCTAACTACTGGTTCTCTTTGTTTCTGACTTTTACATTCCAATCATCAGTAATTATCAATGCATCTTGAATGCATGTTTGATCAGTTTAAGACTGAAGACATTAGTAGCATTCTGAAATTACATCATCATTAATTTTTGTGCATAAATTAAAATAATAATGGTATTAACTGCTGTTTCTTGTTGGTCCCTGCACAGAAAACCTTATATTGTCTAATTCAAAATGGCCAACACCAGACCATTTCAACTCATGAATGTCTAGGATACTGATCTTTATGTGTTCCATTTCATTTTTGATTGCTTTCAGTTTTCCTAGATTCATACTTCATATATTCCATGTTCCAATTATTAATGGATTTTTATAGCTGTTTCTTCTCATTTTGAGTTGTATCAGATCAGTATGTGAAGGTCCTAAAAGCTTTACTCCAGCCACATCATTAAGGTCAGCTCTACTTTGAGGAGGCACCTCTTCCCCATTCATATTTTGAGTGCCTTCTAACCTGAAGCTATCATCTTCTGGCACTGTATCAGTGTTCCACTACTATTCAGAAAGTTTTCAGTGGCTAATCATTCATAAGTGGTCCATCTCTCCTCCCTCCTAGTCTTTCTTAGTCTGGAAGAGTCACTATGCATGGCCTTGCTTATATTTAAAGTGTAGTGGTTACGAATCGGGCTGCAAACCTTAAGGTCAGCAGTTAGAAACTACCAGCTGTTCTGCAAGAGAAAGATGAGGCTTTCTG
>NW_006409469.1:0-528 GCF_000296735.1 Chrysochloris asiatica | reverse complement strand
TGGCCCAGGATCGGACATTGTTTCATTCTGCTGTGCATGGGGTCGCTATGAGTCGATTCCGACTCAATGGCACCTGACAACAACAACAACAACAACAACAATGGCTTTTGTGTACCTTGAATTTATTGGATATGGGTTTGCTATCCAATGTCTTCTTAATTCCCATCAAATGAATGGGTTCTTGTTGTTGCTGTTAATAGCCATCAAGGAGGTTCACTCATAGTGATCCTATGCACAACAGAATGAAACACCACATGACCCTGTGACCATTCAAAATTGCTGCTACATTTGAACCCATTGTTGCTATCAATGTGCCAATCCACCTCGTTGACTATCTTCCTCTTTTTTTCTGTCCTTCCACTTTACCAAGCATACAAGGACTTCATTCTTCTTGGATCAACTAGCAGTCAAGAGATCAGATGACGTATTGCATTGGGCAAATCTGCTGCACAGGAACTTTTTAAAGTACTGAAGAGCAAAGATATCACCTTGAGGACTAAAGTACACCTGACCCAAGCCATGGTATTT
>NW_006409468.1:52948-53992 GCF_000296735.1 Chrysochloris asiatica | reverse complement strand
TTTCTTATCCATTCTGCCACTCTCCATCACTTAGCAGATGCATTTAATACATTTACATTCAGTGTAATTATCAAAGGTATGGATTAATTGCTGCCACTATGTTTGTTTTTTTGTGGTGTTGCTGCTTTCTTTGTTCTATGTGTCTTCCTTTGTTGAGTTTATGCTTTTTGTGTTCTTTCTTGTGAGTTTCCTCATAGTTTTAATGTTTGCATGTTTTTCTTGGATTTTCTTTTTCTTGGTATATTGTGTAGTGTTAATTTTCTTTGAGGTTGTCTTATAGTCCATTAACTTTTCTCTCCATTTAGTGTAGTCTTTTATCCTGTAATCTACCTGACCTTTTCACCATCTGGATCTCTGTTCCTACATGTTTACCTTCTTTTACATTGTAATTGTTTTAATCGTAGACTGACCTCCCAGATCCTCTGAGTTTGTTCTTATAGTTTTGTTCTGTTCTCAACTCTTCCTTCTGTTGACTTAATTCAGGGAGGTGCTGCCACATTATGTCAATCTTTGGTTGTTGTCTGTTCTTGTTGGTTCTCAGTCCACAGAACTCCCTTTAGGATGTTATGTAGTGCCGGGTTGGCTTTGGCAAAATCCCTTAGCTTTTGTTTATCCTGGAATGTTTTGATTACACTGTCGTATTTGATTGCTAGCTTTGCTGGATAAAGGATTCTTGGTTGGCAGTTTTTTTCTTTCAGGGTTTTATATATGTCTCTCCACTGCCTTCTTGCTTGCATGGTTTCTGTTGAGAGATCCGAGCTTAATCTGACTTGCTTGCCTTTTGTATGTAACACTTCTGTTTTCCCTAGGTGCTCTCAGCAGTGTCTCCTTATCTTTGATTTTGGAGAGCTTGATTATGATATGTCTTGATGGTTTTCTTTTGGGGTCTATTCTTTCTGGGGTTTGTTGAGCTTCTTGAATGTTTATCTTTTCACTTTACAGGATGTTAGTGAAGTTTTCTTCCAGCAGTTCTTCAACTGTTTCCTCTATGGACTTATGTGATTCTTCTTGTTCTGGAATGCCAATAATTCTTAAGTTATTCCT
>NW_006409468.1:50279-52003 GCF_000296735.1 Chrysochloris asiatica | reverse complement strand
CCCAGGATTTAATTTAATTTTTGGCCTGTTTTGTTTTTAAACCCTCTTTCCCTCTCTACATTCCTGTCCTGGCCTTTCCTGTATTAAAAAAACAAAACAAAACAAAACAAACCTGGTAGATTCAAAAGTACATGATTTCTTACTTTTGCTACAAGTTCCACAAGCTATAAGCCTTCAAACCTTTTAAGTATTCCTATGTCTGTGATTCCGAGTTTTGGAGCTCCACCCTGGATCTGCTTTGCCTGGTATTCAGTGGTACTGCTGACAGCGAACTTCACTGTACATCCACTCTAGCCACCATCAAGCCCCACCTCTCTGGAATGACTTTTAAATAGTTAATTTATTTTTCTTCCAAGTGAATAGCTCTTAATTGTGATGCAATGAACAATGTATTTCCCTTCTTATAAAACTGCCTTTATCATATACTAAATTCTCCATTAAGCATAGTTCTATTTTGGCCTTTATACCCTTTCCCTCTTCTCTGTTAATCTTTCCTAAAATTATTAGTAAAATTTAAAAATCACTGTAAGATAAGTGTAAGTTCTGATGTTTGGGCAGGCAAGTTACCCATTGTTATTTTTGCATTTTATTAAAAGCACATTGACTTTAAAAAAAAAGTGGAAAAATTTGGAAGACATCTGCCTGGCCAATGGATTGGAAGAGATCCATATTTGAGATCATTCCAAAGAAAGATGACCCAATAGAAGGCAGAAATCATAAAACAATATCATTAATACAACATTCAAGTAAATTTTTCCTGAAGATTATTCAAAAAGTATCATAGCAGCACACAGACAAGGAGCTGCCAGAAATTCAAGCCAGATTCAGAAGAATAAATGGAATGAGGGATTTCATTGCTGATGTCAGATGGATCTTGGATGAAAGCAGAGAATACCAGAAATATGTTTACTTGTGCTTTGTTGACTATGCAAAGGAATTCAACTGTATGGATCATAACAAACTATGGATAACATTGCAAAGGAAGGGAGTTCCAGAGCACATGATTGTGCTCGTGAGGAGCTTGTACATATACCAAGAGGTGGTCATTGAAACAGAACAAGGAGATGCTGAATGGTTTACAATCAGGAAAGGTGTGTCAGGGTTGTATCTTTTCACCATACTCAATCAATCAGTATGCTGAGCAAATAATCTGAGAAACTGGATTCTAGGAAGAAAAATGTGGCATCAGGATTGTGAAAGTGATAAGGATAAGGGCTACTGATAACATTAATTTCAAATTTTCTGCTTTGACAGCTCATGGCAAGGGTAGTAAAAGGGCAAATCCTAGGTCAAATAAGAAGAATGTGAAAGCTACTAAGAAGAATTTTATTGAAAAAGGGAGTCATGCTGAACCTGTTGGGGCAAATCCACATTCATAGGAGCTTGCTTTCTCTGAATAAATATTTAGTTGAGGTAATCAAAATGCAATAAGGACTAGTAGTATAGCAAGAGAAGAGTTAACAATTAAAGTGATGACTAAATTTATTATTCTTTTTTGAAATTTGGAAGTCAGTGGTATTTATTATACTAAAGGAACTTCATCCATTGATAAAAATGTATGGGAATAGTCATACTACATCTACAAAAATCACAATCTGTGATATACAGATGATACTTTTTTTTGGTATTTTCATCTCCTTACTTTTATGTACTTATTTTTAAGTTTTATTATGAATTGAGTGATAATTTACATGGGAGAACATCAGCTTTACACCATCGTTTCA
>NW_006409468.1:46623-48434 GCF_000296735.1 Chrysochloris asiatica | reverse complement strand
AGACCCCCAATGAGATGGATTGGCACAGTGGCAACAGCAATGGGCTCAAGTGTAAAAAAGGTTGTGATGTGATCACAGGACCAGGCAGTGTATCGTTCTGTTGCGCACAAGGTCTTTGTAAATTGGTACCAACTCAATAATGCGTAACAACAACATATGGATGTGAAAGTTGGAAAACAAATAAGGAAGACTGTAACAAAATTGATCCATCAAATTATGGCATTAAAGAAGAGCTTTGAAAATACCATGGACTGTCAGAAGAACAAAGAAATCTGTCTTGGAAGAAGTACTGTCATAATGATCCTTAGGAAAAGGGTAGAGAGACTTTGGCTCTGATACTTTGGCCATATTATCAGGAGGGCCCAGTCCCTGGAAACGGACATCATGCTGGGAAAAGTGGAGAGTCAGCGACAAAGAGGAAGAGAGCTGATGAGCTGGATTGACACAGTGGCAGCAACATTGGGCTCAAACACAATGACTGTGTGTGGGGAGGGGAGGGCACAGGACTGGAGCATGTCATTCTGCTGTACACAGGGTCGCTATGAGTTGGAACCAACTTGACGGCACCTATCAACAACACCATAGAGAGACTAGGAAGAGAATTCTATCTTTCCTGTAAAATGGTCAATCAATCTTTGATTTTTTGTTACTGACAATTTTGAACACTGTATTTCAGCTTTACAACATATTTAGGATTGTTGTCAAGTTTGGAGAAACCTCTATGAAATTTCCTACAGATATATATACTCTGCATTCTCAAATATATTCTTCATAGATATAAGCTTCCATTTTGTCTATATATTGGGTGAAATTTAAATTCTTCACTTGCAGTGTGATAATTGGAAGAATTTTCCACAGGCTGGCTTCTGACTCTACACATTTTCTGTCTTGCTCCTCCATTACCCACACAGTCTTAGTGCTGTGTAGAACATAAGTACATCTCCATCCAACCTCTACCACTATGTAAGAATAGCATGGTGGGGACATCTGACATCCTCCAACTTCACAACAGTCCAAAGCTGATTCCTATGAGGCAAAAGTCAGAAGTACCTTCAGCCTTCGACCTTTTTACCAATTCTGACACCATGCATCCCTCCCACAGTGACCTCTACTCCTCTGGGCTCAATAACTTATTGCAGTGCCCCACAGAACTCATAAACCATACTCACAGTAATGGGCTCTATCAGGAAAGTAACAAAGGAACCCTGGTGGTACTGTAGGATAAGCACCTGGCTGCTAATCATAAGGTTGACAGTTCAATCCCACCCGAAGCTCTGTGGGAGAAAGATGAGGCTTTCTTCTCCCATAAAGAGTTATAGCCTTGGAAACCATGTGCAGGGTCACAATGAGTCAGAATCAACTTGATGGCAGTGGGTTTTTATGGATTTTTAAAAAGTTTTATTGTGAATTATGTGATAGTTTACATGGGAGAACATTAGTTTTACATTCATCCTATGGTATATTGTTACATTGCCGTGGTTACAATTCCTTCCATGCATCACCAACCAACGAAAGAGTACATCCTACAAGCCTGCTCCCTCCTTACCCCCTCCCCTGGTCATCAGCACACAGGCCCTCTCCCTCCCTCGGTCCAGAGTCCCAGCTGCTCCATCTCTCCACGTCATCATCTCTGCCTCCATCTCGGGGATTGCTGGTTCTCTGGGTAGGTTCCTGCTCTCTGTTCTTGTCCCTTCATGGTTCCAGGGACCTCTGCTCCTAGCCTGCAAAGTTAATCACCCCCCTTCTTGCCACAAAATGTCTACTTTTACATTTACAACCTTCACAATCGGTCCTGGTAACAATTATTCACC
>NW_006409468.1:40363-46430 GCF_000296735.1 Chrysochloris asiatica | reverse complement strand
CCCCATTTTGGATATCCAATCTCCAAGTTGGCAGTGGGTTTTTGTTGTTGTTTTAAGGGAAGTAACAGGTCACTGGGGAAGGATATCATGTTTGGTAAAGTGGAAGGTCAGAAAGAAAGAGGAAGACCCCCAACAAGATGGATTGGAACAGTGGCGGAAGCCATGGGCTCAGGTGTAGCAATGATTGTGAAATTGGCCCAGGTCTGGGTAGTGTTTTGTTCTGTTGTGCATAGGGTCACTATGAGTTGATGTCAACTCGATGGCACCCAACAACAACAACAACAACAGGTCACAATTTGGGATCAGAAAAGGCTGAGAATACTTGTTCTTCACTCATTGGCGCACCTCCCCCTGGTCCTCAGGCCCTTTGGCCCCTTGGGTCTCTTGGGCCAACCTGGCTTCTGCCCAGCGTGGGCAGCAATTACAAAGGGCTTCAGCAAATGCAACAAGTACTCATGTGCTCCCCATTCCTGGGCCCAAAGGTGCTCAGCTTTCTTGCTCTGTGGACTGTGACGCTCCTGCTGCCTCTGCTGAGGTGGATGGTTCGCCATTACTTCTTATAGTCTTGCGCTCTCTCTGATGTACAATATACACATTGCATTAGAATGTGCTTGTTGTTAGTTTTGTGTGCCGGTAAATCCATTTGGACTCATAAAGACCCCATGTGGCAGAGTAGAACTGCCCCGTAGGATTTACTAGGCTGATAGCGTAGTGGTTACGAATCGGGCTGCTAATCTCACAGTCAGCAGTTTTAAACTACCAGCTGTTCCAATGAGGCTTTCTCCTACTATAAAGATTTACAGCCTCAAAAACCCTGTACAGGGTTGCTATGAGTCAGAACCGACTCCACGGCACATAACAACAACAACAACAACCTTTATAAAGGAGCACTGGTGGTGCAGAGGTTAAGTGGTCAACTGCTAACCCAAATGTCAGCTGTTCGAACCTAACTGCTGCTCAATGGTAGACAGATGTGGCAGGCTGCTTGTGTCAAGATTACAGCCTTGGAACTCTCTGGGAAGAGTTCTACTCTGTCCCACAGGGTTAATACGAGTTGGCAACCACTTGATGACAATAGGTTTGGCTTGGTTTGGGTTTTCATCTTTACCTGAGCTACCCACACTATCTCCATCCTCTGACTCCCTCACATGATTCCTGGGTTCACCTCCAACTTAGCTATGTGCACCCCATATTCCTGGCTCAGGATTTGTAAGATGTAGGATCATGGTTCCAAACACTCCTTGCCCAGCAGTGTAGGGTGGCAGTGGTTGGGTGAAATTCTCTATGGCCCCAGGATACAACTTTGGAAGACAGACATATTTTGAATTAAAAAAAAAAAGGGTTGACTATGTGAATTTTGATAAAACAAGTGTTTCTCCTAAAAATTTCAGGAACCGTGATATTCCAGACCAGAGCACTGAAAACTGGCGACTCTCAAGTCATTTCTGACTCGTGATGAGCCTATGAGAGCCAGAGTAGAGCTGTGCTCAATGGGCTTTTCAAGAACTGATTCTTCCAAAGTAGATTGCCCGGCCTTTCTTCCAAGGTGCCTCTAGGTGAACTGGAACACAACCAAGTATCTGAACCATTTGTACCGCCTAGAGCGCTGAAAGAGGGTCTTAAAGGCAGACAGTTTGGAGACAGTCCCAGAAAGAGAGAGAGAATGAAAAAGGAGTTCTGGTAGAGTAGTGGTTATGAATCAGGTTGAGAACCGTAAGGTCAGCAGTTCGAAACTACCAGCTGCCCCGAGGGAGAAAGATGAGGCATTCTGCTCCCGTAAAGATTTACAGCCTTGGAAACCCTGTTCAGGGTCTCTATGGGCCGGAACTGACTCAATGGCACTTAACAACAACAGTCTGAATACTCATTAAAATCAAGGATGGTGAGACTTTGGACACGTTATCAGGAGATACCAGTCCCTGGAGAAGGACATCATGCTGAGTGAAGTGGAGGAAGACTAGTAACAGGATAGTGGCATCAAAACGAGCTCATACACAGCAACAATTTTGAAGATGATTGTGCAATGTTTCATTCTATCATGTATAGAATCGCTATGCATCGGAACTGACTCACAACACGTAACAACAATACACAGAGAGAAGCAGTGAAAAGCAAAACCTTGGGTAAGAGGAGTTACACCGAAGTTACGAAGGTAGAATAGTGCCCCTGCGGCAGCCGGTTCTTTGGCTGACTGCCTTAGAGACTTTCAGAGATCCACAAGCTGGGACCCAGCTTCCAGGGAGCTCAGGAGAGGATTTATACAGATAAAGCCTTAGTATTGAATAGCATCTGGGACCACTTGGACCTATCTCTATCCTCTGACTCATCACGCAGAGGCAGGGCTGCTGGAAAAACATCTCCAAGCAAGTGGGATTAGAAGACCTTCCCGTGCTTGGCTGTTAAGGGAAAGGCTGGAGGTTCAAGCCCATCCAGAGGCACTTCTGGATCTGCTTCTGAAATTCCAGCCTTTAAAAACTCGATGGAGCTCAGCTCTGCTTTCATACACCTGGGGCTGCCAGGAGTCAGAACCCACTAGACACCAACTGGTGTGCTCTTTTGCTGTTCATCCTTGCCTAGTTTGCATCCTAGTTTTTAGGAAGGGGAAAGCCACTGCACGACCCCTCCCAAGATTCCTCCCAATACCCTGAACTCAGGGTCAACTGGCCAGAGAAAAGTCACCCTCATGGGGAGTGGTGGCCGTGAGGTGGGGAAATAGCCACAAGTATGGCAGGTGAGTTAGAAATCTCGGGGTCTCCCAACCAGAGGATTAGAAGAGGAGAGAGTCTTACAAGCAGGCATTTCTAGGCAAATCCAAGGAGAAGGGAAGGGAGATTCCATCTCTGGATGTGGCTGTCTGCAGAAGAAGAGGCAGACTTCTGAAGAGGTTTCCAGAGAGAGCTCAAGTCCACAGCTGGTAAAACCATCACCCAGGGCCAATGCTGAAGCCCAGCACAATAGGTGTCCTTGTGTGCCGTTTGGGGACTCTGGTGTTTTTGTGTTTGCAATCTCCATTCCCCTTACACCTCCAGGCCAGGGTCTGCTAAGAAAAATAACCTGGCTTGGAACGGCATTCTTCAGCGCCACTTTAGAGTTTGAAAAAACCCTTGGATAGGAAAGTAATCTCAGAGAGCCAAGTCTTCCTGCACTTGGTGAAGTCCTGAATCCAAAATACACAGATATACTTGGCTTTGAAAGGCCTGCAGTATCCCTATCTGAGTCATCTGAAAACAAATAAAGAGAGACCTAAACAAATAAACCTAATTGTGCACGGAAACACCGCCAGGTTTCCAGCCCGGCTTCCTCTCTGTTTTTATTAGTCAGAAGCCAATCTATGCAGTGCCCGTGTGTCCAGAGCAAACTCAGATATTAAAAGCAAATCATCAAGGTCTCTCCTCTTGCCTCCTGCCTTCATGGTGGATCACACTAGCCAGGCCCCTGACTTCTCTGACTTGACTTTCAAACCACCTTCCTTCCTTCCATCAGGATGGGCAGCTACCTGCTGGCCTGGCTGCCCACAGACGGCCAGCAACCCCGGCTCTGACACTGAGGACTATTAACAACTGCTGGACACTTAGATGAAATGAAGAAACAATGTTTGGGATGTTGTTGTTTTTCTCATTAGTCAATAGAACTGGTTTGAAAATGAGTCCTGATCTTTTCAGATGAGTGGGAAAGCATTTGGAAACTCGTTGTTCGCAAGTACTGCTGAGTTGGTTCCGACTTGTAGTGACCCTGCTTAGGGTTTCTGAGGAGCGAATGGGTGGTTTGAACCACCAACTTTGTGCTTAGCAGTCCAGTGCTTATTTTACAATGCCACAGCAGGACTGAAAAAAATGAGACGCTTGAGAAAAGTGAGGAGGTGGTGGATCGATGGTAGAATTCTCGTCTTTTGTGTGGGAGTCCTGGGTTTGAGTCCGAGCCAGTGCACCTCCAGTGCAGACTCCACCATCTGGCAGTGGAGGCTTGTGTGTTTCTCTGATGCAGAACAGGATTCATCAGAGCTCCCAGACTAAGAGTAGGAAGAAAGGTCAAATGAGGAGTGAGAACTGACTCGGGAAATTAGAAGGATTTCCAGGGCATGCTTTGCTACCAGTTAGGGATCAAGATGAGGAAGATAGCAAGGCACCAATGGGGATAATTTATGGATCTTCCCTGGCAAATACTTAGCAACCCAAAGGTCAGTACAGAGAAGGCAGACAACAGACTGCCTAGGCCAGGCATGGGCAATATTTTGGTAAGGAGCCAGCTAGTAAATTATTTCAGGTTTTCAGGGCATACAGTCCTGGTGTGGCATTGTAGGATAAACCCTGGACTGCAAGGTCAGCGGTTCAAACTCACCAGCTGCTCCTGGGAAACCCGATATTGGGTGGCTATGAGTCAGAACCGACTTGACGGCACTTAGCAATAACAGTCTGCCACAGCAATTTAGTTCTGCCTCTGTCGTGTGAAATCAATCATAGAACAGTATGCAAATGAATGAGTGTGGCTATATTCCAATAAAACTTTATTTATGGACTCTGGAATTTGAATTTAATACAAATTTTCCTTGTTAAAAATCACAAATAAGAAATAAAACGTGCCTACCAACCCAAATTCCATTATTATTGAGTTATTCATCACTCTGTGTTGGCAAACCCTCCCAACTGCCTTTCTCTCTCCCCTCTCACTTAGAAAAAATACAACCAGACTTAGAAGTGAGATTAGGGACGCACTCGCTTCTTTGGTGCTAGTCATCAGGAAAGACCAATCACTAGACAAAAGCAAAATAGTTGTTACAATTAAGTGCCATCAAGTCGAGTCCAGCTCAGAGCGACCCTGTCTGGGGAGCAGATGGTGAATTTGAACTGCCGCCCTTGTGGTTCACAGTCCAGTGCTGACACACTGGGGACAAAACCAAAATAGAGGGTCAGTAAAAATAAGGAAGCCCTCAATGATATGGATTCACACAACAATGCACTCAAACATAACAATGGTTCCAAGGATAATGTAGGTTCAGGTTAATAGTTTGTTCTGGTATACATAAGCTTGCCATGAGAACAAACATATCTGTGTTGGAGGAAGTACAGCTAAAATGCTCCTTAGAAACCAGGATGGCCAGACTTTGGCTCTCATACTTTGGACATTGTTAGGAGGGATCAGTTCCTGGAGAAGGACATCATGCTCGGAAAACAGGAGGGTCAGCAATAAAGAGGAAGACCCCAAAGAGGTAGGTTGACACAGTGGTAGCTGCAATGGGCTCAAAGGTAACGATATTTGTGAGGATGGACCAGGACCAGTCAATGTTTCATTCTGTTGTGCGTAGGGTCACTGTGAGTTTGAACCGACTTGATGGCACTTAGAACAACACAGTCCAATTTAGGCTATTGAGACTCAAGCTCAGGGCTTTTGCAAAGAGTGTTGGGAAGGAAGAGCCCACTCATTCTTCAAAGGTTGTTAAACTGACAGAATTTAAGCCTGAAGCTGCCAGTGGTCTTGCTGACACCATGCAGGGAAGAATTTGCCTGATGGGAAGAAAAGCAGATCTGAGCAGAAGAAAAGATAGGGACTCACATAGCATAACCCAGACACCTGGATCCCGCCGTAACTGAAGCCCGGGACTTTTCTGTTATATAAACAAATAAAATCCCCATTTGCTTAAGCCAGTATTAGTTAGTTCCAAATTGTAACCGTAAGAGTCTTAAAATGGATATATCTGCACACCTCAAAATGCCATGGGTACTTACAATTTTTTAACCTTCCAAGTGTACGATCTCTGTTTTGTTTTGTTGTTTTACTTCGATGAATGATTTTATCAAAATGAAGATTGTTTCACAGTGAATTTCAGAATCAGTTAGATGTTACATGAAAGTCTAGAAGACAATCTATGCCAACCCTGAATCTTATTTTTGTTTTTAAAAGCCTCTGTTTCTTTTAGTTTGACAAACATGAATAAATATTCTCATTTTTTTATTTTTTATTTAAGGTTTTTATTGTGGATTGAGTGAAAGTTTACAGGGCACATCATCAGTTTTACATTCAACACGTCATACACCTTGTTTCATTACATTGATTATAATCCCCTCCATGT
>NW_006409468.1:18298-19421 GCF_000296735.1 Chrysochloris asiatica | reverse complement strand
GTTTTGGAAGAAGTGCAGCCAGAGTGCTCCTTGGAGGCCAGGATGGCCAAACTTCATCTCTGATACTTCAGACATATTGTCAGGATGGACCAGTTGCTGGAGAAGGATATCATGTTTGGTAAGATGGATGGTCAGAGGAAAAGAGGAAGACCCCCAATGATAGGGATTAACCAGGCGGAAGCATCGATGGACTCATCAAGCGTGGCAACAATAGTGAGTTTGGCCCAGGATCGGGCAGTATTTCTTTCTGCTGTGCATAGGGTCGCTATGAGTCGGTACCCACTTGATGTCACCTAACAACAACAACAACATCCAGACAAGATGAAAACTATTAGTGGGAACTCTTTCTTCCCCCACACACTATTGAACAAAACTCCACCTTGAAACCTTGTAAGCCAGTCACTTTGTATCTTTAAGGCCCCCTCATTTTAGTTAACAATGTCTAAGTTGCCTGTCCCTATCTACCCTGTATACAGAGAAGATAGCACTGATACTTGATGTGAAGACTCCGTCCCTCTCTGTTGGTATTTAGAGTTGCTACCTCCATGAGTATAGGTCAAGTTCATCAAATTGTAGCAATTTACCCTTGTTTCCTTTATCAAAAATTGTTTTGTTCTCTCTCTCTCTCCTTTTTTTTTTATCTTCCTCTAGTCGAGTTGTGATTATCAAGCCATCAAGGCTAGATCATATGGGTACTATCTGAAACTTTGGGTGTTCTTGTGCACCTCCTCTCACTTCATAATAGCTGGATGCTTCACTCTCAGCTATACCCTCTGTGGCTATGTCCTTGTCTGTCCCAAGGTCTCACCACACTGGACCAACCAGCCCTTTCTCTTCTTTCTCTCATCTCCAGGTCAATGGGTAATGTGATTGAACTCAACCCGTTTCTTCATTGCTGTCTTTCCCCTTCTTCCACTCACCAGTAGACCAATGTGGGCATCAGTAAGCTTACATGCCTGCTCATGTGTTTCCTTTGAGTTTCAGTCTTAGGGGGCAGTTTGTCCTGAAGGAACTTGATTGCTTGCCTTGATGGCTTCCCAGAGAACAATGCTGACATTTTTGTTTTGGGTTTTTCATGATGATCTTTCTTTGAAGACGTATCTTCTGTCGTTCTAGCTGTTCT
>NW_006409468.1:14616-16627 GCF_000296735.1 Chrysochloris asiatica | reverse complement strand
CAAACCACAAGGTTTGAGGTTTGTCAGCTGCTCTGCAGGAGAAAGATGAGGCTTTCTGCTCCTGCAAAGATTTTTTTTTTTTAAAGCCTTGAAAACCCTATACAGGATCACTATGAGTTGGAACTGACTTGACCACATATAACAACAACAGAAGAAACTAGGAGTATCAGCAGTTTTCCAGGGAGGAAACTGGCTGAAAATGGGGACATTTATCTTTAATTATATTTAATTTATTTAAGTTTTTGGTTTAAAATTTTTTAAAATGTGTTTTGTTGTTTTATTGAGAATGTTGCTTTTGTTGCGTGCTGTTGAATTGGGTCCGACTCATTGTGATCCTGTATAGGGTTTCTGAGGAGTGGCTGGTGGGTTTGAACCAATCTAGTACTAATCCTAGAGCACCATACCAGGACAGGAAAGTATACACCAAATGAAAAGTTCTATATGTACCATTAAACCATTCAGTGGAGCAGCTGGTGGGTTTGAACTGCCAACCTTGTGATTGATCCAACAGCAGCACACCAGGAGTCCCAGCATGTACCACTTAGGGACATTGGTTACATTCTTCATGTTGTGCCACCTTATCTCACCACCTTTCCTGAGTTGCTCCTCCTCTCTCATTAGCATAAATCCACTGCTCCCTAAGCGTCCTAGCTGATCTTTCAAGTTGCTGTTGTCACTTTGATCCCATATAAATAGTTCTTACAAGAGCGTATTGCTGATGGCAGACAAATTTTTTTGCTAGTTGAACTAAACTGTTGTTTGATTTTAAGAAAAATTCAGGAAATATTTTTGGTTTAAGGTTTGAAGGTTATCTCAGGGCAATAGTTTCAGGGATTCAATGAGCTTGAAAGTTGTGAGTCAATGAGAATTTGAAATTCTAGTCTGCATCTTCCCCCTTTTGATCAGCATTCTTCCATAGAATCTTTGATCAAAAAGATTTTGACCAAAATCTTCAACCACCAAGACCTTATCTTAGTGGTTGAAGGTCCTATTCTTCAGTGATGTGGGTAATGCACTAATCTGGTCACTAAGCAAAACAGTGACTTAGTTCAAGTCCTGATTCCTAAACTATCTCGGTCACTTAGCCTGGACAGTTAGCCTTACATAGGCCACAGCCTTGAACAGTTTTGTTCAAGCCTCCTGTGAGAATATACCAACCTACGTTTCAGCCTTAAATTCAGCCTTGGCCCCCTGCCTCACCTGGAACAGCTTAGTCCCTATGTCTTGGTTACACACAGGAGTCAAAGCCCTGCCCCCCTCTACCTACTCTTCCCAGCAACTGGCAGTCCCAGTGCTTTAATCTCACTCACAACTGTGCATTTCTTGCTTTTGTTTCTGGAACACAAAATCTGTTCACTTGTCAAGCCTTTTGAGATTTTCAGTTTGTAAAAACTTATCTATACCTGCTTTGTGTGTATAGCAGAATGGTGGTGGTGATTGTGTGCCATCGAGTTGGTTCTGACACATATCAACCCCTAATAAGGGTTTCAAGGCTATAAATATTTACAGGAGCAGAAAGTCTCCTTTTCCTCCTGTGGAGCACCTGGTCGATTCCAATTACTGATGTTGTGGTTAGCAGCCCAGCTCATGATTCACTATGCTACCAGGGGTCCTTCTGAAGCAGAATGGGCACCTCAAAACTGTATTTACACCAACACCATCCTGACCACAGTGCATTTCTTTGTGTGTGTGTTTTTTTTTGTTGTTGTTGTTGTTTTATACAATGAATGGTTGCTACGGTGTAACAATAAAACCATCAACAAAAGGGTCATATTTACTGGCTTTGGTAACATGGGCATCATTGGTGATCTTAACCAACTTTCTGGAAAAGGCTGACTCCAGAGTGCTGTGGGTTGAGGGGAGGATAAGAATTGGCAACACAGAGAGCAGGCAAATCTTTCAAAGAAGCTTCCCTGTGAAAGAGAGGAGAGAGATAATGGGAAGTTTGTGTTTTATTTTAGTGGAAGGCACTGGAACATGTTTCTGTTATTATTAAGGGATGTCAGTGAGT
>NW_006409468.1:11253-12318 GCF_000296735.1 Chrysochloris asiatica | reverse complement strand
TATCCAGCAAAACAGTCCAACAAATATGATGGTGCAATCAAAACATTTCAGGATAAACAGAAGCTAAGAGATTTTGTCAAAGCCAATCCAGCACTTCAAAACATCCTAAAGGGAGTTCTTTGGACTGAAAACCAAGAAGAACAGACAACAACCAGAGACTGACAGATGTGGAAACACCACCTGAAACTCAGATGATGGATAGTAGAGTCCAGTACAGAACAAAATTACAACAATGAATTCAAAGAAGCTGGGAGGTTAACCATAGATCAAAATAATATCAATGTCAAAGGGAAAAATGTAGGAACAGAGATCCAGGTGGTGATGAGGTAAGATAGATTAAATGATGCAATAGATTGTCTTAAATGGAGGCAAAAGTTAATAGACTGTAAGGTAACCCCAAAGAAAGCTAATACTTCACAACTTACCATGAAAATGAACTTCCAAGCACAATAAGCAAACATGAAAACTAAGAAGAAACCAACAAGAAATAGCACAAAAAACACAAACTCAGCACAAGATGGCATGCAGAACAAAGGAATGAACAGCACTACCAAAAAATTAACATAATGACAGCAACTAATTCATACCTATCAATAATTACATTGAATGCCAATGGATTGAATGCACCAGTGAAGACACAGAGAGTGGCATAATAGATAAGAAAACAAGACCCTTCAATATGCTGCCTGCAAGAGACACACCTTACACACAAAGGCAAAAACAGACTAAAAGTTAAAGAATGGAAAAAATATACCAAGCTAACTGCAACAATAAACAAGCAGGAGTGGCAATACTAATTTCCGATAAAGTAAACTTTAAGACAAAAACCAGCATAAGAGATAAAGAAGGGCACTATTTCATGATCAAAGTATCAATTGAGCAAGACAACATAACCATAAAAAATATCTACACTCCCAATGAAAAATTACCAAGATATATGAAGCAAACCATACTAGAATTGAAGAAAGAAATAGATAAATCTACAATTATAGTGGAGGATTTTAATACGCCACTTTCAAAAAGGGACAGAACAACCAGAAAGAAACTCGACAAAGTTACAGAGGA
>NW_006409468.1:1352-10236 GCF_000296735.1 Chrysochloris asiatica | reverse complement strand
ACTCCAGAGGAACTGACATGCCATGAGGACTAGAGCAGAGAATGAAGTGAGGGGAGATGCACAAAAACATCCACACTTTCAGATAGTACCCACTTGACCTGGCTTTGATGGCTGGATGATCAGAAGTCAACTAGAAGAAGAAAGAAGAGGGAAGAAAAAAGAAAAAAAGAGTAACCAACTACAATTTGATGAACTTTACCTATACATATGGATGTAGTAGCTCAAAAAAGGGAACAAATCTTTACAGCAAGGATCACTCCCACCCCCTCAGCACACAGGGTTGACAAGGATGGTCAACTTAGACATTGGTTACCCAAAATAAGGGGGTGGAGGACTATAAAGGCAAGAAGTGAGTGGCTTACAAGCTTTCACTTGTAAGAGGGAGCCTAGTTCCAGAAGGAGCAGGGGTAGGTAGAACCTCCATTGAATGAATTCCAATTTGTTGGGACCAGGCTGGCGTGAGGAAATGGAGGTAAGACTCTTGTGGTACTATAGTGAATAATTGCCATAAGGACTGACTGTGAGGGTCGGAAATGTAGAGGTAGATGTTTTTTGACAAAAGGAGAGTGATTGATTTTGTAGCCCAGGAGCAGAGGTCTCTGGGACCATCAAGTGAGAAGACCAGAGAGCGTGACCCTACTCAGAGAAGCAGTGATGCCAGGGATGGAGACAGAGACAATGACAAGGACAGATGCAATGGCTGGGGTCACTGGACTAGGGAGAGAGAGGGGCTGTGCGCTGACAGCCGAGGGGGGGGGGGATGGGGAGGGCCTGTGGGGTGTACCCTTTGGTTAGCTGATAAAGCATGGAGGGGATTGTGATCATTGCAATGAAATGAAATACGATAGGATGAATGTAAAACTGATGTTCTCCCATGTAAACCCACATAATTCACAATAAAAACTTAAAAAAAAAAAAAATGGCACCAACTATCCTTCCCTGAGTTTGAGAATTCATTGCAAGAGTCACACAGAACTCAGATACCATACTCATGGTATGGGATTTATTGGGGAAATGAACAGATTACAATTCAAGGTCAGAAATGTTTGTTGTTGTTGTTGTTGTCAGGTGTCATCGAGTCGGAACCAACTCATAGCGATCCCATGCACAGCACAACGAAACAATGTCCGATTTTGGGCCAACCTCACTACCACCGCCACACTTGAGTCCATCAATGATGTCACCTGGCCAATCCATCTCATTGGGGGTCTTCCTCTTTTTCTATGACCCTCCACCTTACTCAGCATGACATCCTTCTCCAGCGACTGTTCTCTCCGGACAATGTGTCCAAAGTATGAGAGACAAATCTTAGTCATCTTGGCCTCCAAGGAGCACTCTGGCTGCACTTCTTCCAAAACAGATCTATTGGTTCTTTTGGCAGTCCATGGCACTTTCAGTATTCTCCTCCAACACCACAACTCAAAGACATTAACTCTTCTATGATCTTCCTTATTCACTGTCCAGCTTTCGCATCCATATGAGGCTATTGAAAACACCATGGCTTGGGTCAGGCGCACCTTAGTCCTCAAGCTGACATCTCTGCTCTTCAACACTTTAAAAAGTTCCTGTGAGGCAGAAATGTTTAGGGCACAGTTATTCCAGTCAGGACAGCCTCTCCTCTACCATGTCCACAGGCAGGCCTCTCACTAACACGTGACCTCTTGGTCCCTCTGCACTGCTCTAGGAAAGTTACAAAGCTCTCTCAGGGCTGCTGAGGTGTCAAAGGACACCTCATTCTACTTATAAGTCAAAGGCACCCAGCTTTAGCTCCTCAATTAAGTGTGTGGAGGCACCCCACTCTGTAAACAAGCCGCCTACCTGAAATCACTCAGCTTCAATTGCTCTGAGGACTGGAAAGCCCACCACTCTGTCTAGAGCTCTGGCTCTTGCTTTTGCTGTGGGCAGTCCTCGGACATGCCTCCCGACTTACAGCTTTCTGTCCCTGGATCAAGGAGGTTCAATGTGCAAGAATCTCAGGGTCCCCTCCTGGCTCTTCTTTGTTGGTAGTGAGAACCTCTCTCCAGCTTTTGAGATGGCTCATTTTATATCCAGCAGAATGGCAAAACTGACAAATCACAATTAGCCCTGCTAAGGATTACTTACAAATGAATCACATAATCCATCAGCATCTTCCTCTGCCTTCTCTTACGCAGACCTATCAGGAAAACGTCATATTGTGGAGGCTTAGAGACTATAGCCAGAAGAGACAGTAACGAATTCATGGCACCATGCGTTTCCTGAGCTATAATCTTTATGGAAGCACGTCTTTCTCCCATAAAGCTGTTAGATGGGTTTGAACCACCAACTTTTCAGTTAGCACCATGTGCTTAGCCATTACACCACTAGTACTCCTTAAACATGTTTATAAGCAGAGGAGGGCAGTTGGGTCATGGGAAATGTTAGTGGTTTCAGAGCATAATCTTCTGAGGTAGTCTTGGATTTTATTCAGAGCTAGGTCACGCTCTGTAACGAAATGCCCTCATGTGTACAGTGAGTGAACAAAAGGATCCACATCTTGAGGTGGTTGAAAGGATTATACAAGATATTGTAGGTAAATGGATTAGCACAAATATTGGCACTCAGCAAACACCCAGAAGCAGTTGGTCATTTTTATGACCGAAGGTCAAGGAGGAAAAGTTATAAACCATTGCTGGCTTAGGACACAGGTCATATCCTTGGGCAGAACTCTGGGATTGAAGAGAAAGGAAGATGGGTAGGAGGGGAGTCGCGGTAGGGCACCTTACCTCTGGGAGCTGTTCTCTCTGGGAAGTGAGCAGTAAGATCACAGCTCATGGGCTGAAGAGGAAGTGACATGCAGAGGACTATGGGAAATCAGGCAACGCTGGTGCTCAGATGTTTCCCTGGAGCACAGTGGCCCTACAAAGATCATAAGCCATAATCATTGCTATGCCAGAAAGCTTGATGTGGGGCAACAAAAAGAAGAGAAAAGGAAACAAAAATGTTGCTGTCAAGCTAGTTCCATCCCAACTCTTGTTGACACCGCGTGTTACAAAGTAGAACTGCTCCACAGGGTTGTCAGTGGCTGATGTTTTCCCAGATGCTGATCACCAACTTGTTCTTCAACAACACCAATGAATAGGTTAGATGGGTTGAAACTGTTCACCTTTTGGTCAGTAGTCAAGCAACTAGCCATTTGCCCCGGCCCTGAGACACTGCAGAGGGAGAGCTAAGTCCACTGCAAAAGGCACCACTAGACAGTTAGCAAGTGAGGAGCGAGACTGGAGGTGAAGCCTGGCCTGCTTGTCAGAGACTCCTCATCTCTGTCTGTTCCTGCATACAATAGGAGCATGAGAATGAGGATTCCAGCGGAGAGACCTTTGTCTGTGTTCATCCTTGGCATATACCTGGTGCCTCTTAGCTGTTTATCTCACAGGCAACCTGAGGAAGTTGCCAAAGCATTTCTTTTACAGATGTACCAAAGAGAGCAAAATCAGACAAACCCAGAGAGCGGAAGCTGGAAGAGTCCTTGTGAGCAAAACCCAGAGAGTTCTCATGGAGAAAGTATATATCTGGCATCTCAGTCCCGCTGAATCCAGAACCAAAGCTCTAGTCTCCCAGTTTGAATTCAGAGGAGCTCTGGTGTCCTGGTGTGGCGCTACAGGATAAGCACTGGATTGCTGACCACAAAGTTGGCAGCTCAAAACCACCAGCTGCTCCTAAGAAACCTCATACAGGGTTGCCCTGAGTAGTAACCAACTCAATAGCACTTAACAACAACAACAGGTGTTAGAGCCCCGGGGGAGGTATGGGTTAAGCATGCTACCTGAACCGCTGGCAGTTGGATCCCCCTAGCTGCTTGGTGGAAATAAAGATGAGGCACAGTGTTTGAAACTCTCTGGGGAACCCCTGTCCTATAGGGTTGCTGAGACTTGGAATCAACTTAATGGCACTGAGTTTGTTTGGGGGGGATGAGGTGTTACCCAGAGACTGTTGCTTCTGGGAGGGAGGGCAGGGGGAACAGGCCCCCCAGCTCTGTGAGCCTTGGGCTGTTGGCACAGCTCATAGACACTCCTCTCTCACCTCCTGATTCCTGAGAGCCCCCAGCTAGGAAGGAGCTGTCTGAGCGAGTCCCTGTTCTCTGGCTGTAGCCACTCCTTCTAAACTCTGAGCGCCTTACCTCCCAGGCATCACACCTAGCCTGTGTCCCCTCACTTCCGAGCTGTCTTCATTTACTCTTGCACCTGGAGAGGCCTTGGAGCTCAGAGAGGTGAGTACCCACACCCACTCCAACCACAAAGTAGGGGTGCAGGCAGGGACAGGACACCTCCCCACTAGCCTGGACTAGCTGATGGCAGCTTACCCCCCTAAGTTGGAAAGATGCTGGTTGGGTAGAGTGCCAAAGTCCTACAAACGCACTTGTTTAAGATAAAGCCCTGAACGAAGGGTTGATATGCAAATATAGCACAATGGTTAGCCATCTTTCATATGGAGACAGACAGGAGCCTTCATAGCCTAGTGGACCGTGAGCTGGGCTGCTAACTGAAAGCTCAGCAGTTGGAATCTACTAGCTGTTCTGTAGGAGAAAGATGAGGTTTTCTGCTCCTATAAGATTTACAGCCTTAGAGGGTCACTATGAGTTCGACTCTATGGCACACAACCACCACCATCAGCTTTGATGGTACCACAGGTTAAGCTTTGGCTATTAGCTGAAAGGTTGGTAATTCATACTCACTAGCTGTTCTGCAAAGGAAAGATGGGGCAATCTACATCCATAGTCACAGCTCAGCAAGCCTGTGGTGCAGCTCTGTTCTGTCCTATAGAGTTGCTGGGTGTTGGAACCAACTCAGTGGTAGTGGGAGGGAGGTACGCATGGAGCTCCTGAGGGTGCAAATGGTTAGGTGCTTAACTGCTAACTGAAATGTTGGAGGTTTGACTTCACCCAGAGGAGCCTCAGAAGAGAAGCCTAGAGATCCTCTTCCAAAAAACTGACCATTAAAACCCTGAGGAAGCCCAATTCTACTCTGACACAATGGGGTTGCCATGAATCAGAATAAACTTGACAGCAATGGTAGACTTGCATCCTGGTTCTTCTACTTCCTCCATTTGTTGTTGTTGTTAAGTGCCTTCAAGCCGGTTCTGACTCATAGTGATCCTGTATAGGGTTTCGGAGGAGTGGCTGTTGAGTTTGAACCGCCAACCTTGCGGTTCAAACCAACCTTACAGTCCAGCGCATTAACCTTCAGTGCCACACCAGGACTCCATATCCGACCATATGACTATCATCTTTCCAGGTCCTAGTTACCTTATCAAAGCATAAAGTGCAGAGAAATCCAGTCATGGTGTGACAGAAGACATGACACACAGGATATACATACTCAGCCAATAATGAATGATCAATAAGTGTTAGTGAGAAAGATGAGACTTCCTGCTCACATAAAATGTTACAACCTCGGAAAGCCTATACAGGTTCCTCATGAACAGGAATCGACTCCATGGCACACAACCACCGCCACCACCACTTACTGACTTTAAACTTCATGGAGAAGTTGTGACCTCTAAGTCGTACTTTAAAAGATGTCCTGTGGCATAGTAGGATGACAGATGTGGAACTGGTGACCAAGGATGGGTGGGCAAGTGTTGGTTTTCCTAAGGGCACTTGTTTCCACATGACTGGGGAAGAAGGCCACCACTCATCTGTCAGTTTGTTGAGCATTGCTGTGATTCTGGAAGCTATGCCACCAGTATTTTAAATACCAGCAGGGTCACCCATGGTGGACAGGTTTAAGCTGAGCTTCCAGAATAAGACACATAAGGAAGGAGAGACTATTTCTGAATGGTTATGCACCGAAAACCGAATGAACAGCCCCAGAGTGTTGTCAGATGTAATACCAGAAGATGAAAACATTATGAACAGTACCAGACTATTGTTGCAAAGTGCTAAAAACTCAATTTAGCTTCAGTTTAAAAAGGGAAAGTATTGGCTCAAGAAATAGTAGAGTCCCAATCTCCTTTTTGTAACTTCTTTTCTTTGCTGTTGACTTTACCTTGAACATATTCTCTCAGTGTTGCGGCCTCCAAATCTTAACCAGCTCCCTTAGCCTTTCTATGACTCAGTTTTTTATCTGTAAATTAGGGATAATAATGTTGTCAAGGACTTCATTCTTCTTGGATCAACTATCAACACTCATGGAAGCAGTAGTCAAGAGATCAGAAGATGTATTGCATTGGGCAAATCTGCTGCACAGGAACTTTTTTAAGTATTGAAGAGTAGAGATGTCAGCTTGAGGACTAAGGTGTGCCTGACCCAAGCCATGGTATTTTCAATAACCTCATATGGATGTGAAAGCTGGACAGTGAATAAGGAAGATCGTAGATGAATTGGTGCCTTTGAGTTGTGGTGTTGGATGAGAATACTAAAAGTGCCATGGACTGCCAAAAGAACCAATAGATCTGTTTTGGAAGAAGTGCAGCCAGAGTGCTCCTTGGAGGCCAGGATGGCTAAGCTTCGTCTCTCATACTTTGGACACATTGTCCAGAGAGAACAGTCGCTGGAGAAGGATGTCATGATGGGTAAGATGGACGGTCATAGAAAAAGAGGAAGACCCCCAATGAGATGGATTAGACAGGTGGCATCATTGATGGCGTCAAGTGTGGCGGTGGTAGTGAGGTTGGCCCAGGATTGGACATTGTTTCGTTCTGCTGTGCATGGGGTCACTATGAGTCGGTTCCGACTTGATGGCACCTGACAACAACAACAATAATGTTGTACATGTTGTTGTTAGGTGCCTTCAAGTCAGTTCTGACTCAGAGCAACCTTGGTATAGCGTTTCTGAGGATCAGCTAGTGGGTTTGAACTGCCACCAACCTAAGAGAAGGTTTTTAAAAATAATTGTTATTAGGTGCTGTCGAGTCAGTTCCAACTCAAAGTAACCCTGTGCAGGATGTTCAAGGTTTGAACTGCTGACCTTGTGTTTCACAGTCCAGTGCTGATCTTACAGCATCACACAAGGAGTCTGGTTATTACCTCTAAAGTGCTTAGAATGTTGTTAAACACATAGTAAGAAATTGGTATACATTATTCTCAGTGTTGTTGTTATTTAGCAGTTTCAGAGGGAAAGGAACTTCTTTCTACATCTAGGAAACGCCAAGGATGGGATTTCATTGCCATCCTCAAGTCTACCACCGTGAATGTGAGGATGCTGTTTTAAGTGCCATCGAGTCAGTTCCGACTCCTAATGACCCTGTATAGGGTTTCCAAGGAGTGACTGGTGAACTTGAACTGCCAACCTTGCAGTTCAAACCAAAATGTGAGGATAGAATAATCTAATTAGCCAGGTCTGGATTATGTACTTATCCCAGGTTTGGGGTCAGTCACATTTCCACATGGACTAAGACTAAGGGGTAGTCTTTCCAGGAAAAATCAAGGTGCTATTAACAGAAGAAAATAGCGGACTCTGGACAGGCAGGAATTGCAGGGGTTCCAGTGGGTTAGGTGCTGACTCCTGAGTTAGAATCCATGAATGTGTCTTCTATGTCTCTCCACAACAGGCTGGAGACCTTGGGCAAGTTACTCAACCTCTCAAAGTCTTCGTTTCCCTGCTTGTTGAAACAGATGACTACTGCTTCACAGAGAATTTGCTTTCAAATTTTTTATTATAGAAACATCAAAAGAGATTAAAAAATATATTGATAATAGTAAAATGAACACTCAAATACCCATCACCCAGCTGTAATAATTACAAAGAACTACTTTGGTTCAAATCCCAGATATTATATCATTTTGTCCGGAAATATTTCAGTATGTATCTCTAAAAAAATACAGCTTATTTTCTTAAACATAGCCACTATGTTATATAATCACACTTAAACATTAACAATATTTCCTTAGTATCATTAAAATATTCAGAATTCAAATTTCCTTTGATATCTCTTGAATTGTTTAGGACATTTTATTCACTTGGGTCAAGATCAAAACGTCTACACCTTGCATTTGATAACTATGTCTTTTAAGTCTCATTTAATCTCTAGATTCCAATTAATACATGGTTGATAGATATTTCATCTATACCTGCCTTTGACACCCACCCGTCACTTCCGCAATGGTGGTGGTGGTGGCTGTGTGCCGTGGAGTTGGTTCCGACTCATAGCAACCCCGTACAGGGTTTCTGAGGCTGTAAATCTTTATGGAAGCAGAAAGCCTCATCTTTCTCCTGCAGAACAGCTGGTAGTTTCAATTTGCTGACCTTAAGGTTCACAGCCCAATTCGTAACCACTACGCTACTGCAATATTTTGAAGAAAACTCCCAACACCAATATCTTCTTGGAAGAAGTACAGCTAGAATATTCCTTAGAAATGAGGGTGACAAGATTTCATCTCATGTACTTTGGACATGGTATCAGGAGGGACCCGTTCTTAGAGAAGGACATCATGTTGGATAAAGAAGAGGCTCAGTAAAAAGGAGGAAGACCCTCAACTAGATGGATCGACACAGTGAGTGCAACAAGGGGGTCAGACTTTAGGACGATTGTGAGGATGGTGCAGGACCGGGCTGTGTTTTTGTTCTGTTGTGCATAGGGTCACCATGAGTCAGAACTAACTTCAGGGCACTAAACAACAATAGTACTATAAGTATTTTAGTTTGTGCCTTGAAGAGTACAAAGTAGGTGTGGAGGCAGTGTCTGAGCTCCCTGACCACACAAGCAAAAAGGAGCATCAAACTCCCTGTCAGCTCAAGGCTGATTCCTATTGGGCAGAGGTCAGGTGTACCTCCATCCTGCACCCTTCTTTATCCTATTCTGACACCATCGTTCCTACAGCAATCTAATTCCCAGTTGGGTTCAATAAGCCAATTCGATGACCACACAGAACCCACAGATTATACTCACAATTATGGGGCTTACTAGACAAATTGTTGTTGTTGTT
>NW_006409468.1:0-1087 GCF_000296735.1 Chrysochloris asiatica | reverse complement strand
CTCTGTCTCTCCTTGCCACTGCATCTGCAGACACCTCTTCCACTGCCACCTCTTCTCTGCACAGGGACCTCAGGGTCCAAAAGACACACTCTGTCGTGGCTCTTCTTTCAGATGGTCTTGAGACCCCCTTGCCTGCTTCTTAGATGGCTTACTGTAAATCCAGTGGAATGGGAAAACCAACCAATCCTTGCATCGAGTCCCATACACCCTATTTGCATTGTCCCGCCCAATCATTTGGTGGGAGTTATGAAGACTATGGATAGAAGAGTCATGCCAAATAAGTTCACTGTACCACAAAGGGATACGCTGTCTTTAAAACAGGACCACAATATCATCATTGTTTTTGTTAAGTGACGTAGAGTCAGTTCTGACTCATAGAGACCCTGCATGGGGTTTTCAAGGGTTTAAATCTGCAGGAGCAGAAAGCCTCATCTTTCTCCTGCAGAGCAGCTGGCGGGCTTAAACTGCCGACCTTGTGGTTCACAGCCCAGTGCTTATCGTATGGAGCCGCCAACCTCCCCAAAAACCATTATGACATCAAAATAACAATAATGGTAAGAATTCTTTAATGCCACCAAATATTCAGACGCTGTTCAAATTCCCCGAATTGCCTCATGGTTTTGAACATTTGATTTGCGCAAATTGGAACCCAAACCAACCCACACATTCCCTTTGGCTGATTTGCCTCCTTTGATCTCTGAGCTTTCCTCCTTCCTTGGATTCCCTTGTACTTTCTTTGTTGAAAAACCTGGGTTATCTCTCCTGTACAATTCCCCTCTTTGGAACATGTTGATGGGTTACTGTAGTGTTACTTAACCTGGGATGTGACACAGATCAGAGCTGGCATCACATAGCCCTAGGACTTTAGGTTAGTTGTTGTTGTGGAGTGCCATTGAGTCAGTTCTGACAAATAGGACCCTGGATAGGGTTTCCGAAGAGCAGCTGGTAGGCTTGAAACACAGACCTTGCAGTTCAAATCAACTTGCAGTCTAGCGCATTAACCCTCAGCGCCACACCAGCACTCCTTCAGGACTCCATGATGGTGATGGTGGTGGAAGTGATGTGCTGTGGAGTCGGTTCTGACTCA
>NW_006409467.1:52948-53901 GCF_000296735.1 Chrysochloris asiatica | reverse complement strand
ATAGGACAAAGTGCTGGATCTAAAAGAAATAAGCACTGACTACTTTGTTTCACTTGACCTCTTGGTGTGGCACTGTGGGCTAATGCGTCAGACTGAAAAGTCGTTTAAACCACAAGATCGGTGGTTCAAACTCACTAGCTACTCCTTGGAAACCCTATACAGGGTTGTTATGGGTCGAATCGACTAGACAGCACTTAACAACAACAACTTTGTTCCACTTAAGGTTAATTAAATTTCAAAATATAGATTTTGGTTCTCAGTATAATGAAGACATCAAAATTATCCTGTCTTTCTTACTAAAGACAGTTATTAAACCTGAGCAGAACCTCCCAGCCCAAACTTCACACAATCATAAACATAGAAGTAGTATAGTTAACATGTTAGCAAAGACAGAGAGAGCTCTAGGAAAAATGATCTAACCCTGGTCAAGAATCATTTTTAATGCTCAGTGAGAGTGAGGAAATCCTGTTTGTTTTCTGTTAATTATTCTCCAGCCAATTCTGTGTGACAGTGGCAAGCAACCCTGGGAAACCACGTAAGTCAAACTCTGATATGGCAAAGAATCTATCCTTCCATATTGTGGAGCTTTGGTTCTATTAAGTTGGCATTAACCTTCTCTTTCTCCTTCCCTCTCTCTCTCTCATTATTTCTCTCCCTATTTTTCAGCTTCTTGCTCAAAGTACAAACCATTGAGGAAGTACATGGCTGAGTGATGTAAAGAGAACCTCAGGTGTCTAGCCAGAGAACCAAAAGTGACACCCAAAGAATTACAATTAACAAGGAGATTACAGAGAAACAGATGTTCAGGGAAGCTACCCTCAAGTTGCACATGAGTGGGTCTGTTCCTAAATAGCTCAGAAAATATTTTGAGAACTGAACCTGCAAGTTCCAAACAGATCTCTCAGTGGTACAGAAGTGGATAAAATCATCAATACACTACACAGATTTGAAAA
>NW_006409467.1:49450-51778 GCF_000296735.1 Chrysochloris asiatica | reverse complement strand
TTATTGATCCAGTGGTAAGGATTTTTGTTTTCTTTACATTTCCATACCGAAGGCTGTGGTCTTTGATCTTCATCAGTAAATATTTTAAATCCTCTTCACTTTCAGCAAGCAAGGTTGTGTCATCTGCAAATTGCAGGTTGTTAATGAGTCTTCCTGCAATCCTGATGCCACATTTTTCTTCATATAACCCAGCTTCTTGAACTATTTGCTCAGCATAAAGGTTGATTAAGTATGGTAAAAGAATACAACCTTGCCGCACACCTTTCTTAATTTTAAGCCATTCAGTCTTCCCATGTTCTGTCTATATAAATGCCTCTTGGTCCAGGTACAGATTCCTCATGAGCACAGTTAAGTGTTCCAGAATACTCATATTTAGCAGTGCTGTCCATAGCTTTTCACGATCAACACAATCGAAAGCCTTTGCATAGTCCATAAAGCACAAGTAAACATCTTTCTGATATTCTCTGCTTTCAGCCAAGATCCATCGGACATCAGCAATGATATCCCTGGTCCCACATGGGACAGCAAAGATATTGTCCAATGATTTCCGCATTCCGTTGGGTCACCTTTCTTTGGTATGGGTACAAATATGGATCTCTTCCAATCAGTTGGCCAGATAGTTTTCTTCCAAATTTCTTGGCAGAGATGAGTGAGTACATCCAGTGCTGCCTCACTTTCTTGAAAGATTTCAATTTTTATTCCATCAATTCCTGGTGCCTTGTTCTTTGCCAATTCCTTCAATGCACTTTGGACTTCTTCCTTCAGTATCATTGGCTCTTGATCATATGCTACCTCTTGAAATGGTTGAACATCAACCATTTCCTTTTGGTACAGTGACTCTGAATTCTTTCCATCTTCATTTGGTGCTTTCTGCATCATTCAATAATTTGCCCAGAGAATCCTTCAATAATGAAAGTTGAGGCGTGAATTTTTTCTTCAGTAACCCTAGCTTGAGAAATGCTGAGTGTGTTCTTCCCTTTTGGTTTTCTGACTCCGGATCTTTGCACATTCCGTTATAATATGATAGAATGCTGCAAAACCAATGATTTGCTCATTTCAAATACCTTCTTTAGACAGTGTAAGGGATGATTATATACATGAACCTCACCAGATGAGACACATTAATCAAATTGACTGCATCTGTGGAAAGAAATGGTGGAAAAGTTCCATATTATCAGCCAAAAGAAGGCCAGGGGCAGATTGTGGAACAAACCATCAAGTGTGAGGTTGGCCCAGGACTGGGCAGTGTTTCGTTCTGTTGTGCATAGGATCACTATGAATTGGTACCAACTCATTGGCACCTAACAACAACATCATGTGATCTCCAGCATCATTTCTATCACTAAGCCATATTTTCCAACTACTGATCCTTCCACTTTGTTTCCAGCCTCAGCATTTCCATCACCAATAATGATCATTATATCTTGATTGCATGTTTGATCAGTTTCAGATTGAAGAAGTTGGTAGAATTCTTCTATTTCATCCCCAATGGCTTTAGTGGTTGGTGAGTAAATTTGAATAATAGTGGTATTAACTGGGCTTCCCTGTAGGCGCATGGATATTATCCTATCACAGACAGCATTGTACCCCATGATTGATCTTGATATATTCTTTTTGATGATGAATGCAACACCATTCCTCTTCAGTTTGTCATTCCTGGCATAGTAAACCATGTGGTTGTCAGACTCAAAATGGCCAATACCAGTCCATTTCAGCTCAGTAATGCCTAAGCTATCAATGTTTATGCATTTCATTCATTTTTGACAATTTTCAATTTTCCTAGATTCATACTTTGTACATTTCATGTTATTGATGTTGTTAGGTGCCATTGAGTCAGTACCCATTCATAGTGAGCCTATACACAGCAGAATGAAATACTGCCTGATCCTGGGCCATCCTCACTATTGTTGCCACGCTTGAGCCTATCGATGCTGCCACTTGGCCAATCCATCTTGCTGGGGGTCTTCCTTTTTTTCTCTGACCCTCCAGCCTACCAAACATGATTTCCTTCTCCAGCAACTGGTATCCAACAATACATCTGAAGTATGAGAGATGAAGTTTGGCCATCCTGGCTTCCAAGGAGCACTCTGGCTGTACTTCTTCCAACACAGATATGTTTGTTCTTTTGGCAGCTCATGGTACTTTCATTATTCTCTTCCAACACCGTAACTCAAAAGCATCAATTCTTCTTCGGTCTTCCACATTCACTGTCCAGTTTTCACATGCATATGAGGTTATTCAAAATACCATGGCTTGGATCAGGTGCACCTTAGTCCTCAAGCTGACATCTTTGCTCTTCAACACTTTAAAAAGTTCCTGTGCAGCAGA
>NW_006409467.1:19417-20800 GCF_000296735.1 Chrysochloris asiatica | reverse complement strand
CTGAAATGGACTGGTATTGGCCATTTTGAATCAGACAACCACATAGTTTACTATGCCGGGAATGACAAATTGAAGAGGAATGGTGTTGCATTCCTTGACACAAAGAACATTCCCAGATCAGTCATGAGGTACAATGCTGTCTGTGATTGGATAATATCCATGCACCTAAAGAGAAGACCAGTCAATATCACTATTATTCAAATTATTATGCACTAATCACTAAAGCCAATGAGGATGAAATAGAAGAATTGTACCAACTTCTTCAATCTGAAATTGATCAAACCTGCAATCAAGATGTATTAATGATTACTGATGATTGGAATGCAAAGGTTGGGAACAAAAAGGAAGGATCAGTAGCTGGAAAATATGGCCTTGGTGATAGAAATGGTGCTATAGAATGCCTGCTAGAATTCTGCAAAATTAATGATTTGTTCATTTCCAATATCTTCTTTAGACAGCATAAGAGACGATTATACATAGGGACCTCACCAGAAGGAATTGACACAGAAATCAAATTGACTACATCTGTGGAATGAGATGGTGGAAAACTTCCATATCATCAGTCAAAACAAGGCCAGGGGCAGATTGTGAACATACCATCAATTGCTCATATGCAAATTCAGACTGAAGCTGAAGAAAATGAAAACAAGTCCATGAGAGCCAAAATATGACTTTGAATATATCCCACCTGAATTTAGATATCATCTGAAGAACAGATTTGATACATTAAACGCTAAGGAACGAAGACCAGGAGAGTTGTGGGATGACATCAACAATTTCATACAGGAAGAAAACAAAAAGTCATTAGTAAGACCAGAAAGAAGGGAAAGATCCAAATGGGTGTCAGAAGAAACACTGAAACTTGCTGTCCAGCGTAGAGATGCTAAAGCAAATGGAAGAAATGAGGAGGTCCAAGAGCTGAACAGAAAATTTCAAAGGTCAGCTCAAGAAGACAAAGTCAAATATTGTGCAATGATCAGGAGTCAGAAAACCAAAAGGGAAGAACACACTCAGCATTCTCAAGCTGTGGGAACTGAAGAAAAAAATTCAAACCTCAACCTTCATTATTGAAGGATTCTCTGGGCAAATTATTGAATGATGCAGACAGCATCAAAAGAAGATGGAAGGAATACACAGAATCACTGTACCAAAAGGAAATCATTGATGTTCAACTGTCTCAGGAGGTAGCATATGATCAAGAGCCAATGATACTGAAGGAAGAAGTACAAGGTGCATTGAAGGAATTGGCAAAGAACAAGGCACAAGGAATTGATGGAATAAAAATTGAAATCATTCAAGAAAGTGAGGCAGCACAGGAGGCACTTTCTTATCTATGCCAAGAAATTTGGACGGCAACTATCTGGCTAACTGATTGGAAGAGAT
>NW_006409467.1:17802-18837 GCF_000296735.1 Chrysochloris asiatica | reverse complement strand
ATATGCAGATGATACAACCTTGCTTGCTGAAAGTGATGGGGCTTAAAATATTTACTGATGAAGATTGAAGAGCACAGCCTTCAGTATGGATTGCATCTCAATGTAAAGAAAACAAAAATTCTCACCACTGAGCCAATAAACAACATTCTTATCTATGGGGAAAAGCCTTGATGACTTAATAATCAGAACGCAACTAGAGGAAGACAAAAACAAAAACAATATTTGATAAAGGAAATTAGGGTAATTTGCTATAATTTGCTGAACTTGACCTATATATACGGATGTAGTAGCTCAAAAGACCAACTGAGAGCAAAGGAGTGTTCACATCAAGTATTAATCCTATCCCCTCTGTATACAGGTTAGATAGGCATGGGTAACTAGACATTGATAGCATAGTGGTTATGAATCGGGCTGCGAACCTTAGGGTCAGCAGTTCGAAACTACCAGCTGTTCCATTGGAGAAAGATGAGGCTTTCTGCTCCGTAAAGATTTACAACCTCAGAAACCCTGTAAAGGGTCGTTACGAGTCGGAACTGACTCCACGGCACATAACAACAACAACAACTGAAAATAAGGGGTCAATAAAGGTACGAAGTGACTGGCTTACACTGTTTCAATAGAGAGTTTAGTTTAAGAGTGTGCGGGGGGTGGAGAAAATAGAGTCCCTACTGAATAGCTTTTATCTTGTCTAGATGGGTCTGGTAAAAAGAGATGGGGATAAGGTTCTTATGATTCAATAGTGAGTAAGTGTTATCGTGACTAATTGCGACTGTCACAAATGTAAAGGTAGAAGTTTTGTAACAAAACTGGGGGAGTAGTTAATCTTACAGTCCAGAAACAGAGGATCCTAGGACCATCAAGGGAGAAGAGCACAAGTGGAATGTGGGACCTTATCCAGAGAATCAGAGCCACTAGAGATGGAGACAGAGATGAGGACATGGAGACAGGGAGCAACTGAGGACTCCAGGCTCATGGAAAGAGAGGGACTGAGTGCTAGTGGCCAGAAGGCAGGCTTGAAGAATGTGCCTTTTGGTT
>NW_006409467.1:13751-16977 GCF_000296735.1 Chrysochloris asiatica | reverse complement strand
GTGAGGCTTTCTGCTCCCGTAAAGATTTACAGCCTCGGAAACCCTGTACAGGGTCGCTATGAGTCGAAACCGACTCCACGGCACTTAACAACAACAACTTAATACTTTATTTACCGTAGATCTGCTGGTGATGATACTATGCATTTTTGTTCATCTGATATTGTGTTTCTGAAACCTTTCTTGTAGAACATTTTGTGAGGTATAGAAGTCTAGACTCATAGTTATTGCTTTCACACATTACAGGTATCATTTTACTTTCTTCTGTATTGTATTCTGTTGCTACACTTTTTTAATTGATTGGATTTAAGTCATAGTTTGAATATGAATACAACTATTCATCAAAAATCAACAATACCATTCCAAGAGCATCAATTATCTATATGGAACTAACAATAAAGGGTAATGTCTTATTATTTGTAAATTGTGTATGACACATTTTTAGATAAGTTTAATTTATAATAAATACTTGTGTATATGAGTGTGTGTATGTATATTTTCACTACATCCCTGAGATCCAGATGTTAAACACTTTATAGTACCCACACTGACTACAGCTCTTGAAAGTACTGTCTCTCTTTCTGGCTACCTGCAAGAATTCAGGGCAATAAGGAACTTGCTTAAATTCACATAGCTAGTGAGCACCAGTGTGACAATTCTAAGGTAATGAACTCTGAGCCAACACAATCTAATACATAATTCATTGACTAATTTCAGTCATGCAAAGGGAGATGACAGTTATAAATATGTCTGCTATTTCTCAACCTATAATTTTTCATTCAATGATATATTTTTTGAACATAGTTTTTAAAAAACGAAAAAACCTGCCAGAGTATAGCATTTCTCTTGGTTGCTCTTGCTCTTACTTCCCTGTCTCCCTTTCTTTTATACACATGTATCCAAACTTTTATAGAAATCCCTACCAAAGGAAAATTAGATTATGAGGATCTGAGCTGCAAGTTAGCTTTTGATGACTGTCTTCTATTTTACTGCTATTTCTCTGGAACACTTCTTCCCAATCATGAGGAACATGGACTAACCAGAATCTGGTTGCCGAGGTAAATAATGCTGGACATCAGTAGTAATCTTAGCAGTATCATGTTTATTAAAAATATTTTTAAACTTCATAGCTATGCTAGCAAAAGGAAAGGAGGCAAAGGATATCAGAACACAAACTGACAAACTCAGAGTCACCAACTACCTTAGTAGTTAAACACAAAAATTATTTTGATAATAGATGAAAATATTTTCATTTATAACTCTGTACATATCTAGTTAATTATTTGTTGGTGACGTTACCCATGTCTTATAATATCATAAGAGTTGAATGTTTTGTAGAGGATACTTTCCTAATTGTAAAGTGATGTGGAAAGGAGAATCATCCTTTTAAAATTAATATACAAGATAAAAGTGATTTTAATGTCTACAATATGGAAACTGTATTCCCCAAATTAATTGACTTGGGGTTTTTCCTGATTACAAAAGTTATTTTTGCTGTTAGGTGCAATCTAGTTGATTTTGACTCAAAGAAATTTCATATAACAAAACAGAACTGCCCTTTAGTGTTTTCCAGACTGTAATCTTTACAAGAGAAGATCACTAGCTCTTTTTCCTGAAGACTGGTTGGATGGGTTGAAACCGCCAACTTTTTAGCAGTCAAGTGCTTAATCTTTATGATCTCAGGACTCCTAATAAAAAGGGTTGTTGTTAAGTACAGTGAAGTTGGTTCCAACTCATAGCAACCTTGTATAATGTTTCTGAGAAGTGGTCAGTGGATTTGAACTGCAGACCTTGAGGTTAGCAGTGCAGGGTTTATCCTGCACCAGTCCAGTGCACCACACCAGGACCCCCAAAAGAGTAATATGTGTTTATTATAGAGTGTGTTGGTGAATACAAAGTCTTACAATAGTCCATTATCCCAGCACCAGAGAACATATCAGCTAACACTTCATTTTTTGTCTTTACAATCACCTTAGCATGTATGTCAATTAATACTCTCTTGAAAGATAGTTTTTCAGAATTTTATATGATTCTACTACACAAAAGTGCCATACTTCTCAATATTGTTTAATCAAAGATTTTATTAATATTTAATATGATAATGAGCATCAAAATAATAACAAATATTTTTAGGTTCTTCTTTAAATATTTTGTGAAAATAACTTCCTAGAATGGTTAAAGGCAGGGCTTCAAGCTGGATTACTCAAGTTCAAACCCCTGCTGAGAATTTGCATTTCTAACAAATTCCCAGGTGCTGGTTAAGGGCCAATTCTGAGAACCACTAGTAGAAAGTGGTTCTTAAAATATATTATCAGAAGAATCACCTGGGGTCTTGTTAAAATTCAGATTCTGATTCAGTAAATCCGAGGTGAAAATGCAAATTCTCAACAGAGGTTCAAACTGAAACAAACGAACTCAAAACTATAGTACAAGTGACTAGGATATTTTCAGGCTATTGGTATTAATGGTCATGCTGTAATCTTTTTATGTTTGACTGAAGAGAATAACAAAGATCAGCTTGGCTGATCTTAGACAATATATCAGAGAACAGAGGGTCAGAGAAGGAGACCTGGGTATTTGTCCCTATTTCTGCCACCAAATTTGAAACTAAGAAATTTAGTTAGATTTTCTGATATTTAGAGACTTCGTTTACAAACTTAGAAAAATGTGCTGACTCCGTACATTTCTAGGATATCATACTGACTATATGACAAAAAATTAAATGGTCACTTTGATTGTTCAGAGTACTAAAGGTTTTAAAACATCAAATTCAAAAAATCAATTTATCAAATAATTTGCCAGGGTAACAGGTGTCCTAGGTTAATTTATTTCTTCATGATCATACTTCTTGAAGTCATACTCCAAAAAGAAATCCTAAATGAAACACTAAGCGAAATAAAGCATGGAACAGCATTGCAAGAGTAATTCATTGATCTTTGATACTCTATAATGCACAATGCAACAAACCATGGGGATGGTGCAGGGGAGAGCAGCATTTTGTTCCATCGTGCATGGGGTGGCCATGAGTCAGGGGACTGAGTTGACAGCAACTAATGACAATAACCGCTTCCTCACTATTGTGAACAAAAGTGAAATTAGCTTCTGCAATTGCATCCATCCCTCCTTATAATATAGCCAAAGTCTCACTGTGCTCACTTCTAAGGAGAATTCTGGCTGTACTTCATGCAAGACAGTTTTGTTCTTTCTGCTAGCATTCTCTAGCAACAAT
>NW_006409467.1:10739-13570 GCF_000296735.1 Chrysochloris asiatica | reverse complement strand
CACTTGCCCAATGCAATATGTCATTTAATGTCTTCTTTTCTACTTCCAGGGGCATTGATTGTTGATGCAAGTACAATGAAATCTTTGACAACTTCAGTATTATTCCTGTCTCTCTCTTTTTCTTTCTATCTGTCTATCTACACACACACACACACACACACACACACAGAGGAGGTTGAGTAAAAAAATTACCCACATTCTGTCTGTAGAATTTATTTCAGTCAGTTTTCAGAAAAGAAAAATACATCAGTTTTTCAACATAAACCCCTTGCTTTTCAATATACTTTGTCCATCTGTCAATAAGCTTTCACATTCCCTTATTTAAAAAATGTTCTAGGCTGAGCTGTGCACTACAAATGCACTGCTGTCTTCACTTCTTCATCAGAGGTGAAACTTCATCCTCAAAGGGCTACTTTAGAGAACCAAACAGGTGGAATTCCAATGGAGCAAGATCAGGACTATAGAGAGTATGCTTTAACACTTCAAAACCAAGTTTTTACAGAGTGTGGGCAGAGGTGTGTGGACATGCATTGCCATACAAGATCACAATGCCCTTGGATAGCAGTCTTCTGTATTTAACTTGAAGTTTAGGCTTCAGCTCTTCAGTGAGCCTCTCCCTGTAAGAAGCACTGTTTATTGTTGAAACCTTATCCAGATAGTGTTCCAATACTGGCCCTTGAGAATCCCAGAAAACTGTAAGCATCAATTTTCCAGCTAACCTTTGAACTTTTTCTTGGTTGGCAATTAAGTATGTTTCCATTCAATACTCTGCCATTTATTCTCAGGCTCATAGTAATGAATCGATGTCTCGTTACCAGTTATGATTTTTTTTTTTTTTTTAAAGAAGCTGTTACCTTCCTTCAAATTTTGTTTGCAAATGTCCAAACATTTCTGTTTATGCTCTTTTGTGAGTTGTTTCAGTACCCATTTCACACAAACTTTTTGAAACCCAAATCTGTCATGAATTATTTCGTAATTAGAGCCATGCTGATTTGTAAATGATTTGCTACATAATCCACTGTCACTCGTCTATTTGACAGAATCATTTCATGTGCACGCTCAATGTTGTCACCAACCATGGCATGAATGGGCTTTTTAATATAACTGGAGTGCGGATAATTTTTTACTCACCCTCATATATACTGGGATTGAGAAACTCCCAACGTGAAGATAAATTGCCTTTGCCCTATGCATTAGATGATCAAACTAAACTGAATTGCCAACGTATATGAAGATACACCATCGCTTCATAAAAATTTACATACTTAGATCAAAATCAGCATATATATATATATATATATACATTTAGGAGTGCTGGGGGAGTCCTGATGTGGTGCTGCAGGATAATATGCTGAGTCAATTTGAGTTGCAAGGTTCTCAGTTCAAACACAACAGCCACTCCTGGAAACCCTATGCAGGGTCACTATGTGTTGGAATCAAATCGACTCAATGACAAAAATAGGAGTGTTGGTGGCACTATAAGATAAACACTGGACTGGTAATCACAAAGTTCGAAGGGTAAACCCACCAAATGCTCTGCAGGAGAAAGATAAGGCTTTCTGCTCCTGTAAAGATTTGAAGCTGCAGAAACCCTATACAAGGTTGCTATGACATTGAAGTTGTTAAAAACTTCATTTTACTCGGATCAACCATCAACACTCATGAAAGCAGAGATCAAATGATGTACTGCATTAAGCAAATCTGCTGCACAAGGCCTCTTTAAAGTGTTCAAGAGCAAAGATGTCAGCTTGAGGATTAAGGTGCATCTGGCACAAGCCATGGTATTTTCAATAGCTTCATATGCATGTGAAACTTGGACAGTGAATAAGGAAGACCTTAGAAGAATTGATTCATTGGAGTTATGATGTTGGAAGAGAACATTGAAAGTACTATGAACTGCCAAAAGAACAAACAGATCTGTGTTGGAACAAGTGCAGCCAGAGTGCTCCTTGGAAGACAGGATGGCCAAACTTCGTCTCTTATACTTCAGACATATTACCAGGAGGGACCAGTCTCTCGAGAAGCATATCATGTTTGGTAAAATGGAGAGCAGGAAAAAAAGAGGAAGACCCCCAGTGAGATGGCTTCGCATAGAGGCAGCAGCAATGGGTTCAAATGTAGCAATGATTTTGAGGTTGGCACAGGACTGGGCAGTGTTTCATTCTATATGCATAGGGTCGCTGAGTCAGCACCTAACAACAACAATAACATGAGTTGGAACCATCTCAAAGAGACCTAACTACCACATACATGTGAGCAAATTGATGTTGTTGTTGCTAAGTGCTGTAGAGTCGGTTCCAACTCACAGAGAACCTATATTGGGTTTTCAAGGAGTAAGTGGGAGATTTGAACCACCAGCCTTGCGGTTAACAGTCCAGTGCTTATCCTACAGTGCCACACTAGGACTGTATATGTACATATACATGTATATATTGTTGTTGTTGCTGGTAAGTGTCATCAAATTGATTCCAACTCATAGTGACCCTGTTTAGGGTTTCCAAGGAGATGCTGGTGAGTTTGAACTGTGATGTTGTGGCTCTCAGTTCAGTGTTGATCAGACAGCACCATACCAGGTGTCCACAGACGTATATATACATATGTAAATTTAACCTATTGGTGAATATGCTTCATTAAGAAGAACATAGTAAGGAAAGGCCAAAGCTATGACTTAAATATAGAGAAATATGATTAACATATAAGAGGATCATGAGGAGAAAGCCTTTTCTTTCAGTCTCAACATACAAGATAATGTGAAAAAGGAAGGAAAATCAACATGTGAGGTCCAGAGGAGAGTGATTAACTTTCCAGTCTAGGAGCAAGGTCCCTAGGAC
>NW_006409467.1:5135-9922 GCF_000296735.1 Chrysochloris asiatica | reverse complement strand
ATAATCATTGTAATGAAACAAGGTGTATGATTTGTTGAATGTAAAACTGATGATCTGCCCTGTAAACTTTCACTCAATCCACACACACACACAAAAACCTTGAAAAGAATGTGTACACTGAGGTTGAGGGTGTCAACTGTTCAGTATTGGTCACACATTACAAATTACAATCAACTTATAAATTGATTATCACTAGAAATAGTCAGCTGGAAAAAACTTCACTCAATATAAGATTATTTTATTATATATGATACATATCAGAAGAGAGAACTTGATGCCTGGCATTTCCTTCCTACTGCCTTAACAGCTTCTTTGATGTCCTTATTCCTCAATGTGTAAATTATAGGATTCAACATGGGAGTTACAATGCTGTACAATACTGAGATCAGCCTGTCTTTCTCCAGTGAGTAAGATGAGATAGGTCGTGCATATGTGAAGATGGTACTGCCATAGTACAGAAGGACAATGACCAGGTGGGAGGTGCATGTAGAAAAGGCCTTTCTCCTCCCCTCTGATGAGCGGATTTTCAAGATGGTAGAGATTATGTACAGGTAGGAAAGGAGGATACACAAAAAAGGCGTCCACCCAATGAAGACTGCAGTGGAGAGCAATGCCAGCTCATTGATAGAAGTGTCCCCACAAGACAACATCAACAAAGGAGGGATGTCACAGAAAAAATAATTTATCTGATTGTTCCCACAGAAGGGCAGGCGGAATGTCAGTACCGTGTGCACCACTGAGTTGAGAAAACCTCCAGTCCATGACAAGGCTGCTAACTGGCTAGACAGTGCTTTGTTCATAATTACCGGATATCTTAAAGGTTTGCAGATTGCAATGTAACGATCATAAGCCATTGCTGCCAAGAGGAAACACTCTGACCCTACAAACAAAATGAATGCAAAAAGTTGAAGCACACATCCTCCATAGGAAATACTTTTCTTCTGAGACAGAAGATGCACCATCATCTGGGGGACATTGGTAGTGGTATAGCAGATGTCAAGAAAGGCCAGGTTCCCTAGAAAATAATACATGGGTGTGTGTAGGTGTGGATCAACCACAGTAACTAAAATAATGAACATGTTCCCTCCCAAAGTACAGATATAAGTCAGAAAGAAGATGGTGAATATTAAAAACTGCAATTCATTTAGGTTAGAGAATCCCAAGATGATGAATTCAGACAGGGCGGTTTGATTCTTTCCTTCCATGATGTTGACTGGTTTCCTTTTGAGAACTGGACAAAGGAAGGCACAGATTACAGTAATCATGTGCAGAGTAGCAGTGGTCTGCAAAACAAGAAAGCAAACGTGTTACAAATACAAATCATCACCATCTACAGCAAATGGAAACCCAAAGAATCAGCACTCCTTTGCAAACCATAGCTCCTAGTTATACATCCGACATTTTACCTCTCTCTCCCTCTCCTCTCATCGTCTCCTGTTTCCTGTGCAATTATGTGAAATGATTTTTGGTTGATCCATTTTTAAAATCTTCTACTTTCCCTTCACTTCTTTTTTTTTTTTTTTCCCCTTCTACTTCTAAGAGACGCTGTGGGTTAATGCACCAGACTGCAAAACCATTTGAAATGCAAGGTAGGCAGTTCAAACTCACCAGCTGCTCCTCAGAAACCCTGTACAGTGTCGCTATGTGTTGGAACTGACTCAACGGTACTTAACAACAACAACAACAACTCAATTATTCAAAATTTATTTTGAAAAAATCAAACAAAGTCTTTTCTGAAAAAGTATGAACTGAAATCTCAAAAATGATCAGGACCTAACAAAGCAAAGATGAGTTGTGTGTTTAAAACTTTCCAGACAAAAAAGAAGATCATGTACAAATGTCCTGAGATCAGAGGTAACACAAGACCTAAAGGGAATCCACAAAATACAGTGAGAAATGACAGGAGGGTTTTCTGGTAGAGGTGGAATAGTTCAGGACCTATAGCAATGAGAAGATAACTGCAAGCGTGTGAGATGTTCATATTTGAATTCTAAGAAAGATCTCTCTGGCAAATATATTTACAGTGGATTACAGTGTAACCGGATAAAACAAGCAAGCTCATTGAGTTCATTATTTTGGTTGTTCAGGTCAAGAAATGAAAATGGTCTGGTAGTTTAGACAAGAGTGGTAAGAGTTGCATTGGAAAGAAATGAAGGCATTTGAGAGACTCTGGGAGACACAATCTATACAATTTGGGTATGAAGTGAAGGAGAGGAACATAATAAACTAATAATAATAGGTGACATGATTAAAGGCTTACTCTGAAATAAACCCCCACCTGTCTACCAATTTGTTATACTGTGATGGCTTACATGTTGCTCTGATACAGGTAGCTATCTATACCACAGGGATTTCAAATGCCAGCAGAATCACCCATGTTGGACAGGTTTTAGTGCGAGCTTCCAGATCCAGGCAGACTAGAAAGGAAGGATCGGTGCTCTACTTCCAAAAATTAGCCAGTGAAAATTCTGTGGATAACAACAGAACATCGTGTCACTTGCTTTAGACACAGCATGAAAGGCTCAGTCACTAGGGAGGGACATATGTTTGGTGATGTAGAAAGCCAATAAAGACAAGGGAGACCCTTGGTGAGATGGACTGGCAAAAGAGTCACAATGATGGATTTAAATATGCCGGTGATCCTGAGGATGATGTAGACCTGGGCAACATTTCATTCAGTTAAGTTGATGACAGCTATCTATCTACCCAGAGTCCTGGTTTGGCACTGCAGGATAATGCACTGGACCGCAGGTCAGTTTGAGCCACAAGATCAGTTGTTCAAATCCAATAGCTGCTCCTTGGAAACTCTGCACAGGGTTGCTACGAGTCAGTCAGACACAACTCAATGTCACTTAACAATATCTATCTATCATAATCATCATCTTTCTTTCTATCTAATGCATAAGCATTTTATATGATTTATGTCATTTGATCTTAAAAAAAAAAAAAGCAACTCTATGAAATAGGCATCTTGTTTTTAGGTGCCATCCTGTCGGTACTGACTCACAGTGACACTATGCACAACAGAACGAAACACTGCCTGGTCCTGTGCCAACCTCACAATCGTTGTTACATTTGAACCCATTGCTACTGCCACTAAGCCAATTCATCCCATTGGATGTCTTCCTCTTTTTCTCTGACCCTCCATTTTATCAAACACAATATTCTTCTCCAGCGATCCCTCCTGACATATGTCCAAAGTATGAGAGACGAAGTTTGGCCATCTGGCTTCCAAGAAGTACTCTGGCTGGGCTGTACTTCTTCCAATACCGATCTGTTAGTTCTTTTTGCAGCCTAAGGTACTTTCATTATTCTCCTCCAACATCATAAGTCCAATGCATCAATTCTTCTAAGGTCTTCCTTATTCACTGTCCAATTTTCACATGCATATGAAGTAATTGAAAATGCTTTGGCTTGGGTCAAGTGCACCTTAGTCCCCAAACTGGTATTTTTGCACTTTAACACTTTAAAGAGGTCTTGTGCAGCAGATTTTGCCTAATGCAATTCATCATTTGATTTCTTGGCTGCTGCTTACATAAGTGTTGATGGTTGATCCGAGCAAAATGAAGTCTTTGACAATTTCAGTTTTTTCTTCATTTATCATGAAGTTATTTGTTGAAATAGGCATATTAGACACATGTTATAAACACACATTTTAAATCTAAATGATACAAATATGATTTGATTGTATTGGATACCACATTTCAGTTTGTGTCTTTAACAAGGGTGCTGTATTCATCTACATTTCTTCTTTGAACAGCTAGATGTGTAATAGAGTCACCACTGAAATAGGAAAAGCTAGAAGAAACCGAGATCTGGAAAGAGGGGAGTGGAGATTATAGATTTAGTGTTGATCATGCTGAGTTTAAACACTTTTAAGATATTCAAGATATTATATTGAATAAGCACTTGGCATTTGTTTCTCAGAGAAGAGCTATGTACCAAAACCCATTGCTGAATGTTGTTATTGTTGTTGTTATGTACTGTTGAGTCAGTTCCAACTCATTGCGACCCTGTAATAGGATTTACAAGGATTGGTTGGTGGGTTTGAACTGCCAACTTTGTTGAGTGCGTATCCTACAGCGTCATACCAGGATTGTTGTTGTTAAGTGCTGTCAATTCCAAATCACTGCTATACTATATGACTGACTAGAATTGCCTCATTGTTCTTGTTAAGTGCCATCTGGTTGGTTCCAACTCAGAGTGACCCAGTATAGGAATTCCAAGGAGTGATAGGTGGGTGTGAACTGTCAACCCTCCATCAGAAGTCTAAAACGATATCTTTACGGAAGCAAACTGCCACATCTTTCTCCTGCTGAGTGAATAGTGTGCTTGAACCGTAGACCTTTTGGTTAGCAGTCAAACACTTTAACTGCAGAGCCACCAGCACTCCATGGAGAGGGGTGTACTAGAAATAAATTTGTAACCTGTCAGCAAACAGAGGATAATGGAAAATCTTCATATGAATGAGAAAATATGAAGAAATAAGGAATCACAGAATGAAACTTTTCAGTGTCCAGAACTAATTTGATGGGTACAGAGATGGAAAAGAAGAGTGAAAAGGAGCAAAAAAGTAGGAAAAATACAAGGGATTCATTGAATCAGTATGTTGAAGATGGTGTTGTTCTCAAAAAGCTGCTCTGTAAAGACAGGGCACCTAATTTTCTTGTCAGACTATTCCTCATTAAATAAAAGTTATCCTGCTAAGAGTAACTGAGAACACAAATATAGGTCTTTTGGAGATGGTTACAGTAAACCAAATCTTAGAACAGAATAAAAGAAGAAAC
>NW_006409467.1:1211-3660 GCF_000296735.1 Chrysochloris asiatica | reverse complement strand
TGTAATTTATAAGGCTGTAAATCATTATAGAAGCAGATTGTCACATCTTTCTCCCACAGAGAGTCTGATGAGATTGAACCACTGAGCATTCAGTTAGCAGCAAGAGTTCAACAATTACACCAGAGGAGTGTTGTATTGTTAAGTGTGGTTGAGTCAGTTCCAACTCATGGCAACCCTGTATAGGGTTTCTGAGGAGCAGTTGGTGAATTTGAACAGCCAACTTTGTGTTTCAAACTAACCTTGTGGTCCAGTGCATTACCACACAGCGCCACACCAGGACTCCTAGAGAAGTAGAGAACAAACCATGTGTATCCCCAAGGGACCTAATTTAAAGGACTCAGTGTTTCTTTCTTAAAGAGTGCTCTCAAAAACCATGAACTTGAAAAATGGTCTTGACAAAAATTAGAAAACTAGATAATACCAAGCAACATAAAGATTAGTAGTGCCCAAGGAATGATTGGGTGGAAGTTATCCTAGTATCACTAGATAGTAAGACTTTGAAAATCTATTTTTTATCAATTATAATTTCTGAGAGCTTCTTTTGTGTGGCTTATATCACCTATTTGGTCATAAAGTTTTGAGGGTGCTTACACTACCTAATCACCTATTTCTTAATAGCTTGGCACAAAAGGCATTACAGAAATTATAATGATCCTTAAAAATTAATGACGCATTCCTTTACTTTTAACAGAAACACATAGCAAACATAAAACAAGGTAACAAGGGCTCAATAGTTAGCATGCAAGTATATGAAATCCATATGAGACCATTCTTGTGAGAGTCACACAAAAGTGTGGTTTTGATACTATGCTCTTCAATCCACTAACATTTAGGTCTTTTCAAATATAGAAGATAGAAAGACAAAAGAAATGCACTATCTTATATTCAATAAAGAATCAGCAGACCAGCTAATGGCCATTCTGAATGATAACAAAATTGCTCTCTATGAAGGAAAACCTTGGTTCAAACACACTCAGCCTACTGTTGCCACCGTGAACATGGAACAGACAGCTGGATAATCCTATTCCCCTGGAACCAATCAAGTTATTACATTCTCTTCTTTCACTTAGTCTTTCACCCAAAGAGCAAGGCATAGAATTATATGTCCAAGAACAATTTTTAAAACATACTTACTTATATGTTACAGAAATTATAACAAAAGAGCAGAAGTTATCACTCAGACACCTAAAGCCTGATGTGGATTTACTTTTATGAACACAAGAAAGTGGTAGATAACATTCCTCAGAGAGTCTGTGTCTGGCTTTCCCCAAATGAGGGACCTTTGAGATGAGTGACAAATATCTCCTCAACCCCTGAACGTCAATGCACAGGATTGAAATGGGCCAGGACAATGCCTTCTGGATATAGAAATCCCAACATCTTGTGGGACCTTTCCAAGGGCCCTGGAGACACACCACTGGGACTTCTGAACACAAGCCCTGGTTTGCTAGTTCTGATTCCTACCACAAACCTCAGAGCATCGGTTGTCCTCCAGTGGCTCTATTTTCATCCTATCTCTGCTTCAGGACATCTTGTATGGAACTGAAAAAGGATGAACCCTTTTTCTTGGCACACATCTGACCAATGAAAAACATCCTGTAGATCTCTAATTATTTGCTGTTTTGTTATATCAGGGCATATCATTCTTTGGACTCTAAAACTCTTGTTGTCATTGTTAAGTGCCGTTGAGTTGGTTCTGACTCATAGTGACCCTGTATAGGGTTTCTGAGGAACAACTGGTGGGTTTGATCTGCCAGATTTGTGGTTTGCATTCCATTGCTAATTCTATAGGATCACACCAAGAGTCCCCTAAAACTCTAGGACAGGCATCAAACTTCCTAACAGAGTCTCTTTATCTCTCTCAGCTTCATTTAAGGGAAGAGTCTTCATTTCCTTCTGGAAGTGGGGGAAACTTACAACACATAAAATTTCACCAAAGAAATAATCTTCAATCACCTAATCAATCCTATAAATGTCCATTTCATAGCAAGTTATGCATACCTTGGAGACACTTTGTTTCTGCACATATAGATTTGCACGTATAATGGACACGTATAGATTTTTTTGCACGTATAGATTGCATGTATAATGGACACATATAGATTTGCTTCTAGTCTTTGAGGTCTCAGCCTGGAAGTAGGTGTAAATCATGTGGTACATCTCTAAAAGCAAATACTGTAAGTCATGATAAACCAAAATCAGCTTTCAGCAAATTGTAAATTACACAAAACTTATCTTCAAAGTTCTACCTTCTCAATTGTACTTCTCTGGTCTCTTATACAATGGAAACCTTTTATACTGATCTTTATGTTGCTTGGTATTATATATGGTTTTCTAATTTTTGTCAATCTTATTAGTATGACGTTGTGGCTTATTATTACTTTCATTTTTATTACTTAGATTACTAGCAATTTTGAACAGTGCCCCTCTTTAGAGAGATTTTTTTTTT
>NW_006409467.1:0-641 GCF_000296735.1 Chrysochloris asiatica | reverse complement strand
TTTAATTGTTCCCCTAATAGATGAATACTAAGCTATTTTTCTGTAAGCTCACTAATTTGGCCTTCCAATGATTCAATTCTACTTCTTCACTCTTTTAATGTTTTATCTATTTCTGAAATCTTACTACTAATCTTCTGAATTTCCATCTGCTGTTTTGTATGAGTTCTAATTTTTCATTTTGTCAATTTGTTCTTGCAGCTTTTTCCTGAAGTCTTCTAAAGATTTCTGTGTTTTCCTTGATTTCTTCTGGAGTTGTATGGGTCATTCTCTCAATCTGTTGACAGTACTGAAATATCTTTTTTTTTTTTTTAATTCTTTATCAGGTAACTCCAGCACCACTGTATTATATTTTCTGGCTCTGTATTTTGGTCACTCTTAGTTTCCTTGTGTGAGTTGAAATTGCTTGTTGTCTCCAAAACACTGGTATTGTCATATTTATATTTAAGTGATAATTGCATCTTGCTGTGTTCTCAGGCACCTGTGACCTGTTTCCTAGTGAATGGGATAAAGACTGAAAGCGTGTACACAGATCTCTGTTCACTGTTGGTGTAGTATAGTTCAGGACAGGTTCATGCACCTCCAGATGCAGAGGTAGCATGCCCAGCACCTAAGCCTAATCAGAGGCTGCACAGAAAGGGGTG
>NW_006409466.1:56077-56918 GCF_000296735.1 Chrysochloris asiatica | reverse complement strand
CTACATGGCAGATGTGTCCAACGTGTCCATGTACTGAGAGCTAGCTACATGGCAGACATGTCCAATATGTTCATATACAGAGAGCTACCTACCTGGCAGGTCAGTCCAACATATCCATGTACAGAGAGCTAGCCACATGGCATATGTGTCCAACGTGTCCATATACTGAGAGCTAGCAACATGGCACATCAGTCCAAAATATCATGCACAGAGAGCTAACTACATGTCAGACAATTCCAAAATGTCCATATACAGAGAGCTAGCCACATGGCAGAGTAGTACATCACTTCCATATACAGAGTTAAAGATATATGGCAGATGAGTCCAAAGTGTTCATATACTGAGAGCTAGGTACATTTCAGAGTAGTCTAACATGTCCATATACAGGGTTCTAGCTACATGGCAGATGTGTCTAATGTGTCCATGTATTGAGAGCAAGCTACGTGGTAGAAAATCCAATATGTTCATACACAGAGAGCTACCTACTTGGCAAATCAGTCGAACATATCCATGTAAAGAGATCTAGCTACATGGCAGCGAGTCATAAATGTCCATATGCAGAGAGCTAGCTACATGGCAGCATAGTTCTATATTTCCATATACAGAGTTCTAGCTACATGGCAGATGTGTCCAAAGTGTTCATATACTGAGAGTTAGGTACATGGCAGACAAGTCCAATAAGTTCATATAAAGAGAATTAACTACTTAGCAGATCTATACAACATATCCATGTACTGAGAGCTACCTACATGACAGATGAGTCCAACGTGTCCATATACAGAGAGCTAGCCACATGGCAGAGTAGTCCAACTTGTACATAAACAGGGTACTAGCTACATGG
>NW_006409466.1:51746-53091 GCF_000296735.1 Chrysochloris asiatica | reverse complement strand
TCATGCTCTTATGATTGGCCTGAAGACAAGTTTCACCTGGTTAAGGTGATGTCAGTGATCGAGACTTGTTGTTATTTGCAACTAGGACAATCCTGGGAAAGGGGGACTTAAATTGTGCTAAAACCGCGTGATTCTGTGTTGCTATAAAAATGCTTATACTTATGTGATCATATCCTGGGTTGGTATCCTGGTTGGTAATCATATCCTTGTTACTATAGAAAACAATATAACTAGGCACAATAACTGTGACCGAATGCTAAAAGTCCTATATAAACCATGTTGCAACAATAAACTATGTCACTGTCCATCAGCCTGTTGATCCTTATCTGATTAATTAATCCAAGCCCTGTCCTTTGAGCAACCCATGCAGTGGTCTGAGCCAGTCTCAGACCCCGATACAGAGTTCTAGCTACATGGCAGATGTGTCCAACGTGTCCATACACTGAGAGCTACGTACATGGAAGATCAGTACAAAATATCCATGCACAGAGAGCTAAGTGCACGTCAGACGAGTACAAAATATCCATATACAGTGTTGTAGCTACATGGCAGATGTGTCCAACATGTGCATATACTGAGACTTAGCTTCAGGACAGAGTAGTCCATCATATCCATATACAGGGTTCTAGCTACATGGCAGATTAGTCCATCTTGTCAATATACTGAGACTAGCTACATGGCAAAAAAGTCCAATATGTTCATATACAGAGAGCTAGCCATATGGCAGAGTAGTGCAACGTTTCCATATACAGAGTTCTAGCTATATGGCAGATGGGTCCAACATGTCCATATACTGAGAGCTACCTACCTGGCAGATCATTCCAAAATATCCATGCACAGAGAGATAACTACATGTATGACGAGTCCGAAATGTCCACATACACTGTTCTAGTTGCATGGTAGATGTGTCCAACGTGTCCATATACCGAGAGCTAGCTACATGGCAGAGTAGTCCAACATGTCCATGAACAGGGTACTAGCAACATGGCAGATGAGTCCAACTTGTCTATGTACAGGGAGCTTGCTACATGGCAGAGTAGTGCAACATTTCCATATACAGAGTTCTAGGTACATGACAGATGTGTCTAACGTGTCCATATACTGAGAGCTACCTACATGGCAGATCAGTCTAATATGTCCATATACATGGTACTAACTACATGGCAGATGATACAAAATGTCCATATGTAGAGAGCTAGCTACATGGCAGAGTAGTGCATGATTTTCATATACAGAGTTCAAGATACATGGAAGATGACTCCAAAGTGTTCATATACTGAGAGCTAGATACATGGCAGAGTAGTCCAACATGTTCATATACAGGGTACCAGCTACATGGCAGATG
>NW_006409466.1:49012-50531 GCF_000296735.1 Chrysochloris asiatica | reverse complement strand
AACATTTCCATATACAGAGTTCTAGCTACAAGGCAGATGAGTCCAACTTGTCTATATACAGAGAGCTAGCTACATGGCAGACAAAACCAATATGTTCATATACAGAAAGATACCTAATTGGCAGATTAGTCCAACTTATTCATGCACAGAGAGCTAGCTACATGTCAGACGAGTACAAAATGTCCATATACAGAGAGCTAGCTACATCGCAGAGTAGTGCAGCATTTCCATATACAGAGTGCAAGCTACATGACAGATATGTCCAAAGTGTCTATACACTGAGAGCTACCTACATGGCAAAGCAGTACAAAATATCCATGCATAGAGAGCTAGCTACATGTCAGACAAGTCCAAAATGTCCATATACAGAGAGCTAGCTATATGGCAGGGTAGTACAACACTCCATATACAGGGTACTAGCTACAAGACAGATGAGTCCAACATGCTCATATACTGAGAGCTAGCTACTTGGCAGGTTAGTACAACATTTCCATATACAGAGTTCTAGGTACAAGGCAGATGAGTTCACCTTGTCTATATACAGACAGCTATCTACGTGGCAGAGTAGTGCAACTTTTCCATATACAGAGATCTAGTTACATGGAAGACATGTCAAACATGTCAATATAATGGGAGCTAGTTACATAGCAGAAAAGTCCCATATGTTCATATACAGAGAGCTACCTACATGACAGATCACTCCAACATATATATATATACAGAGAGCTAGCTACATAGCTGGGTAGTGCAACATTTCCATACACAGAGTTTTAGCTACAAGGCAGATGAATCCAACTCGTCTATCTATATATAGAGATCGAACTACATGGCAGGTTATTGCAACATTTCCCTATGCAGAATTCTAGCTACATGGCAGATGTATCAACGGTGTTCATATACTGAGAGCTAGGTAAATGGCAGACAAATCTAATATGTTCATATACAGAGAGCTACATACTTGTCAGATCAGTCCAATGTATACATGTACGGAGAGCTAGCTAAATTGCACCTAGTCCAAAATATGATACTGCAACATTTCCATATACAGACAATTAGCTACAAGGCGGATGAGTCCAACTTGTTTATATATAGAGTTCGAACTACATGGCATGGTAGTTGAACATTTCCATATACAGAGTTCTAAGTACATGTCAGATGTGTCCTACGTTTCCATATTCTGAGAGCTAGCTACATGCCTGAGTAGTCCAACATGTCCATATTCAGGGTACTAGCTACATGTTAGATGTGTTCAATGAGTCCATATACTGAGAGCCAACTACAAGGCAGACAAGTCTAATATGTTCATATACAAAGAGCTACCTACTTTGCAGATCAGTCCAATAAATCCCGGGGCAGGGAGCTAGCTTCATGGCAGACAATTCCAAAATGTCCATATACAGAAAGCTAGCTACATGGCTGGGTAGTGCAACATTTCCATATACTGAGTTCTAGCTACATGACAGATGTGTCAATGGTGTTCATATTCTGAGAGCAACCTACATGCCAGACAAGTCCAATA
>NW_006409466.1:44518-45244 GCF_000296735.1 Chrysochloris asiatica | reverse complement strand
GCTGCCTACTTGGCAGAGCATTCCAACATATCCATGTACAGACAGTTAGCTACAAGGCAGACAAGTCCAAAACGTCCATATAAAGAGAGCTGGCTACATGGCAGGGCAGTGCAACATTTCCTTATTCAGAGTTGTACTTACAAGGCAGATGAGTCTAACTTGTCTATATACAGATAGCTACCTACATGGCAGGGTGGTGCAACGTTTCCATATACAGAGTTCTAGTTACATGGCAGATGTTTCCAACCTGTCCAGACACTGAGAGCTAGCTACATGGCATATAAGTCCAAAATATCCATGCAGAGAGCTAACAACATGACAGACAAGTCCAAAATGTCCAAAAACAGAGAGCTAGCTACATGGTAGACTATTGCATCATTTCCATATACAGAGTTCAAGCTACATGGCAATGAGTCCAAAGTGTTCATATGATTAGAGCTAGCTACATGGCAGTGTAGTGCAACATTTTCATATAAAGAGTTCTAGTTACATGGGAGGTGTTTCCAATGTGTCCATATACTGAGAGCCTGCTACATGGCACACAACTCCAATATGTTCATATACAGAAAGCTACCTACCTGGCAGATCAGTCCAACATATCCATGTACAGAGAGCTAGCTACACAGCAGACGAGTCCAAAATATCCATTTACAGATAGCTAGCTACATGGCAGCGTACTGCAACTTTTCCATATACAGATTCTAGCTACATATCAGGTGTGTCCAA
>NW_006409466.1:13596-14155 GCF_000296735.1 Chrysochloris asiatica | reverse complement strand
TCTGCCATGTAGGTAGCTCTCAGTATATGGACACGTTGAACACATCTGTCATGTAGCTAGAACTCTGTATATGGACATGTTGGAATACTCTGCCAGGTAGCAAGCTCTCAGTATAATGACATGTGGGACACATCTGCCATTTAGCTAGAATTCTGTACATAGATATGTTCGACTACTCTGCATTGGAGCTAGCTCTCAGTATATGGACACATTAGGAACTTCTGCCACGTAGCTAGAACTCTATATCTGAAAATGTTACACTACTCTGCCATGTAGCTAGCTCTCTGTCTATGAACATATTGGACTTGTCTGCCATGAACCTAGCTCTCAGAATATGGACACGTAGGACACATCTGTCATATAGCTAGAACTCCGTATATGGATGTGTTGGACTACTCTGCCATGTAGCTAACTCTCAGTATATGAACACTTTGGACTGATCTGCCATGTTGCTTGAACTCTGAATATCGAAATGATGCACTACTCTTCCATGTAACTAGCTCTCTGTACATTGACATTTTGGACACATCTGCCATGTAGCTATAACTCTGTATATGGA
>NW_006409466.1:11914-12962 GCF_000296735.1 Chrysochloris asiatica | reverse complement strand
AGCTCTCAGAATATGGACAAGTTGGACACATCTGCCTTGTAGGTAGAACTCTGTACATGGAAATGTTGCACTACCCTGGCATGTAGCTAGCTTCCTGTATATAGACAAGTTGGACTCATTTGCCTTGTAACTACAACTCTGTATATGGAAATGTTGCATTACCCTGCCATTTAGCTAGCTCTCTGTATATGGACATGTTGGAAACATCTGCCATGTAGCTAGAGCACTGTTTATATAAATTTTGCACTATTATGACTTGCAGCTAGCTCTCTGTATGTGAACATATTGTACCTGTCTGCCATGTAGCTAGCTCTCAGTATGAGGACACGTTGGACAAATCTGCCTTGTTGCTAGAACTCTGAATATGGATATGATGGACTACTCTGCCATGTAGCTAGCTCTCAATATATGGACTCGTTGGACTTATCTGCCATGTAGCTAGAACTCTTTATATGGAAATGTTGCACTACCCTGCCATGTAGCTAGCTCTCTGTGTAAGAAAATATTTTTCTTGTCTACCATGTAGCTAGAACTCTGTATATGGACATGTTGGATTACCCTGCCATGTACCTAGCTCTCTGTGTATGAAAATATTGGACTCCTCTGCCATGTTGCTATTTCTTTGTACATGGATATGTGGGAATGATCTGCCAAGTAGATAGCTCTTTATATATGAACATATTGTACTTGTCTGCCATGTAGCTGACTCTCAGTATATGGACATGTTGGACTCATCTGCCATGTAGCTAATACCCTTTCTATGGACATGTTGGACTACTCTGCTATGTATCTATATCTAAGTACACTTTGGACTCATCTTCCATGTAGCTTGAGCTCTGTATATGGAAATGATGCACTACTCTGCCATGTACCTAGCTCTCTGTACATGGACATTTTGTACACATCTGCCATGTAGCTAATACCCTGTATATGGACATGTTGGACTGATCTGCCATGTAGGTAGCTCTCATTATAGGGACATGTTGGACACATCTGTCATGTATCTAGACCTCTATTTATGGATATGTTGCACTACTCTGCAATTTAG
>NW_006409466.1:9619-11029 GCF_000296735.1 Chrysochloris asiatica | reverse complement strand
TCATCTGCCATATAGCTAGTACCCTGTATATGGACATGTTGGACTACTCTGCCATGTAGCTAGCTCTCAGTATATGTACATGTTATACACATCTGCCATGTAGCTAGAACGCTGTATATGGAAATGTTGTAATACCCTTCCATGTAGCCAGCTCTCTTTACATGGATATGTTGGACTGATCTTCCAAGTAGGTAGCTCTCTGTATATGAACATATTGGACTTGTCTGACATTTAGATAGCCCCTAGTATATGGACATATTGGACTCATTAGTCAGGTAGCTAGTACTCTTTAAATGGACATGCTGGACTACTCTGCCATGTAGCTGGCTCTCAGTATATGAACACTTTGGAGTGATCTGCCATGTAGGTTGAACTCTGTATATAGACATGTTGGATTACACTATTATGTACCTAGCTCTCTGAAAATGGATATTTTGGACTCGTCCGCCATGTAACTAGCTCTCTGTACATGGATATGTTGGACTGATCTGCCAAGTATTTAGCTCTCTATATATGAATATATTTTAATTGTCTGCCATGTAGCTAGCTCTCAGTATATGGACACATTGGTCACATCAGCCATTTAGCTAGAACTCTGTATATGGAAATGATGAACTACTCTGCCTTGTAGCTAACTCACTGTATATGGATATTTTGTACTCCTTTGCATGGAAAATTTGGACTGATCTGCCATGTAGCTTGCTTTCAGGATATGGACATTGTGGATATATCTGCATGTAGCTAGAACTCTGTATATGAAAATGTTGCACTACCCTGCCATGTAGCTAGCTCTCTGTATATACCCTAGTTTGACTCTTCCACCTTGTAGCTAGATATCTGTATATGGAAATATTGCACTAAACTGCCATATAGCTAGCTCTCAGTATATGGATATGTTGGACTTATCTGCCATGTTGTTAGTACGCTGTATATAGACATGTTGGACTACTCTGCCATGTAACTAGCTCTCAGTATATGGACACGTTGGACACATCTAACATGTACCTAGATCTCTGTATATGGAAACGTTGCACTACCCTGCCATGTCGCTAACTCTCTGTATATAGACAAGTTGGACTCATCTGCCTTGTAGCTAGAACTTTGTACATGGAAATGTTTCACAACCCTGCCATGTAGATAGCTCTCTGTATATAGACATGATAGAATCATTTGCCATGTAGCTAGAACTCTGTATATGGGAATGTTGCACTACTTGATCTGGTAGCTAGCTCTCTGTAAATAGAAAAGTTGGACTCATCTGCTTTGTAGCTAGGATTATGTATATGGAAATGATGCACAACCCTGCTATGTAGCTAACTTCTGTATATGGACATTTTGGACTTGTCTGCCATGTAGCTCGCACTCTGTACATGAATATGTTGGACTGATCTGCCAAGTAGGAAGCTCTCT
>NW_006409466.1:5512-6931 GCF_000296735.1 Chrysochloris asiatica | reverse complement strand
CTAGCTCTCAATATATGGATTTGTTGAACACATCTGCCAGAAAGCTAGAACTCTGTTTATGGAAATGTTGCACTACACTTCCATGTTGTTAGCTCTCTGTAAATAGACGAGTTGGACTCATCTGCTTTATACCCAGAACTCTGTATATGGAAATGTCGCGCTACCCTGCCATGTAGCTAGCTCTCTGTACATGGACATTTTGGACTCTTGGCCATGTAGCTAGCTCTTTGTAAATGGATATGTTGGATTGATCTGCAAAGTAGGTAGCTTTCTGTATATGAACATATTGAACTTTTCTGCCATGTAGTTAGCTGTCAGTATATGGAAATGTTGGATTCATCTGCCATGTAGCTAGTACCCTATATATAGACATGTTGGACTACTCTGCCATGTAACTAGCTCTCAGTATATGGACATGTTGGACACATCTGCCATGTAGCTAGAACTCTTTATATGGAAATGTTGCACTACTCTATCATGTAGCTAGCTCTCAGTATATTGATATGTTGGACACATCTGCCATATAGCTAGAACTCTGTATATGGAAATGTTGCACAACTATGCCATGTAGCTAGCTTTCTGTATATAAACACTTTGGACTCATCTGCCTTGTAGCTAGAATTCTCTATAGGGAAATGATGTAGTACCTTGCCAGGTAACTTGCTCTCTGTATATGGACATTTTGGACTCATCTGTCATGTATCTAGCTCTGTGTACATGCATATGTTGGAATGATCTGCCAAGTAGTTCACTCTCTGTGTATGAACATATTGGACTTGTCTGCCATCTAGCTAGCTCTCAGTATATGGGCATGTTGGACTCACCTGCCATGTATCTATTACCCTGTATATAGTCATGTTGGACTATTTAGCCACGTATCTAGCTCTCAGTATATGGACACTTTGGACACATCTGCCTTGTAGTTAGAATTCTGTACATGGATATGTTGTACTGATCTATCAAATAGGTAGCTCTCTGTATATAAACAAGTTGGACTCATCTGCCTTTTAGCTAGAATTTTGTATAAGGAAATGATGTACTACTCTTTCATGTAGCTAGCTCTCTGTATATGGACATTTTGGACTCGTCTGCCATGTAGCCAGCTCTCTGTACATGGATATGTTGGACTGATCTACCAAGTACGTAGCTCTCTGTATATGAACATATTGGACTTGTCTGCCAGGTAACTAGCTCTCAGTATATGGACACATTTGACACATCTGCCTTGAGCTTGAACTCTGTATATGGACATGTTGCACTTCTCTGTCATGTAGCTAGCTCTCAGTATATGAATACTTTGGACTCATGTGCCATGTAGCTTTAACTCTGTATATGGAATTGATGCACTAGTCTGCCATGTAGCAAGCTCTCTGTATATGGACATATTGGACTCGTCTGACATGTAGTTAGCTCACTGTG
>NW_006409466.1:2978-4467 GCF_000296735.1 Chrysochloris asiatica | reverse complement strand
ATCTATCATGTAGGTAGCTCTCAGTATATTGACACGTTGAACACATCTGCTATGTAGCTAGAAGTCTGTATATGGAAATCTTGCACTACTCAGCCATGTAGCTAGCTTTCTGTATATAGACAAGTTGGACACATCTGACTTGTAGCTAGAACTCTGTATATGGAAATGTTGCAGTACCCCTCCATGTAGCTAGTTTTCTGTATATAGTCAAGTTGGACACCTTATAACTAGAATTCTGTATATGGAAATGTTGCAATACCCTGTGATGTAGCTAGCTCTCTGTATACGGATATTTTGGAATCGTCTGCCATGTAGCTAACTCTCTGTACATGGATATGTTTGACTGATCTGCCAAGTAGGTATCTCTCTGTATATGAACATATTGGACTTTTCCTCCATGTAGCTAGCTCTCAATATATGGACATGTTGGAAACATATGCCATGCAGCTAAACTCTGTTTAAGGAAATGTTATACTACTCTGCATGTAGATAGCTTTCTGTAGATAGCCAAGTTGGACTCATCTGCCTTGAAGCTAGAACACTGAATATGGAAATATTGCACTACTCTGCCATGTAGCTACCTCTCTGTACATGGATATGTTAGACTGATTTGCCAATTAGGTAGCTCTCTATATATGAACATAATGGACTTGGCTGCCATGTATCTAGCTCTTAGTACATAGACAAGTTGGCCTTATCTGCCTTGTAGCTAGTACCCTGTATTTGGACATGCTGGACTGCTCGGCCATGTAGCTAGCTCTCAGTATATGGATGTTGGACACATCTGCCATGTAGCTAGAACTCTGTAAAAGGAAATGTTGCACTACCCTGAAATGTAACTAGCTCTCTGTATATGTAAATGTTGCACTACTGTGCATTGTAGCTTGCTCACCATATAAAGACAAGTTGGACTCATCATCTTGTAGCAAGAACTGTTTATATGGAAATGTTGCACAACACTGACATGTAGCTAGCTCTCTGAATATGTAAATGTTGCACTATTCTGCCATGTAGCTAGTTCTCTGTATATATTCAAGTTGGACTCATCTGCCTTGTAGCTATAAATCTGTAAATGGAAATGTTGCACACTTCTGCCATGTAGCTAGCTCTCTGAATATTGCCATTTTGGATTCGTTTGCCATGTAGGTAGCTCTCGGTACATGGATATGTTGGACTGATTTGCAAAGTAGATAGCTGTCTGTATATGAACATATGGGGCTTTAGTGCCATGTAGCTAGTTCTCAGTATATAGACAAGTTGGACTCATCTGCCTTGTAGATAGAACTCTATATGGAAATGTTTCCCTACCATGCCATGTAGCTAGCTCTCTGTATATGAACATATTGGAGTTGTTTACCATGTAGCTACCTCTCAGTATATGGACATATTGGACTCATCTGCCATGTAACTAGTATCCTGTATATGGACATCTTGGACTCATCTGCCATGTAGCTAGATTTCTGTATATGGAAATGTTGCACTACTTGGT
>NW_006409466.1:0-597 GCF_000296735.1 Chrysochloris asiatica | reverse complement strand
TCAGTATATGGACACGATGGACACATCTGCCATGTAGCTAAAACTCTGTACATGGACATGTTGGATTATGCTGCCATGTAGCTAGCTCTCAGTATATGAACACTTTCGACTCATCTGGATGTAGCTTGCATTCTGTATATGGTAATGATTCACTATTCTGTCAAGTAGATAGCTCTCTGTATATGGACATTTGGGACTAGTCTGACATATAGCTAGCTCTCTGTGTGTGGACCTTTTGGATTCGTCTGCCATGTAACTAGCTCTCTGTACATGGATATGTTGAAATGATCTGCCATGTATTATCTCTCAGTATGTGGACACGTTTGACACATCTGCCATGTAGCTAGATCTGTATATGGAAATGTTGCACTACCCTGTCGTGTCACTATCTCCCTTTATATAGACAAGATGGACTCATCTGCCTTGTAGCTAGAACTCTGTATATTGAAATATTGCACTACACTGACATGTAGCTAGCTCTCTGTATATAGACATGTTGGACTCATTTACCTTGTAGCTAGAACTCTGTATATGGAAATGTTGCATTACTCTGCCTGTAGCTAGCTCTCTGTATATAGACACATTGGACTTATCTTC
>NW_006409465.1:54640-56040 GCF_000296735.1 Chrysochloris asiatica | reverse complement strand
ATCCAGTGCCTTTGTCTTACTAGTTTTAAATACTTGGAATATAAATCTATGAAAAGCATATGAGTAAATAGTAACATTTCTAACTACTCCATACATTTTGGTAGTATGAAAGGAAAAGCTGATAGTCAAAGAGTTGAGATACATATGGATTTGTTCAAGAGAATCGTTTTATGTCAAAATAAATTATATCTAACAATTATTTGAAGATATTTTCCTATGTTGTTTTTGAGTGCCTTCATGTCTGACTCATAGCAACCCTGTATAGGGTTTCTGAGGAGCGGTTGGTGGGTTTGAAGTGCCAGCCTTGTATCTAGTAGTCCAATGCTTATTCGACAGCATCACACCAGGACTCCACTTATCTATGAGCTCACATTAGTATGATATGTAAGTAAAGTTTTTCTGATGATAAATCAAAAGCTGTTTCAACAGTTCATTGATAGGGAACTGCCAAAATTCTGAAGAAGATATGGAACTAGGGATGCCATTACTGGTGTCAGATGGATTGCAGTTGAAAGCAGAGAATGCCAGAAAGACGTTTACTATTGCTTATTGACAGCAAAGGCTTTTACCCGTACAGATGATAAGAAACTATGGATAACACTGCGAAGAATAGGTGTCACAGAACACTCAATTATGCTCCTGAGCAACCTGTACATATACCAAGAGGCAGTTGTTTCAAGAGAACAAGAGGATGCTGAATGGTTTAAATCAATAAAGCTTTATATATTTTCACAATACTTATTCAATCTGTATACTGAGCAAATAATATGAGAAGCAGGATTATATGAAGAAGAACTTGCAATCAGGATTAGAGAAAAACTCTTTAATAACATCTTGTTTGTTGAAAGTGAAGAGAACTTAAAATATTTAATGATGAAGATCAAAGTCTGCAGCCTTCAGTATAGATCACATATCAATGTAAAGAAAATGAAAACCCTCACATTTGTCACAAAGAACATCAGGATAATTGAAGAAAAGATTAAAGTTATTAATGACTTCATTTTGCTTGGATCCACAATCAGCACTCGTGGTTGTTGTTGTTGTTGTTGTTAGATGTCATCAAGTCAGTACTGACTCATAGCTACCTTATGCACAGCAGAATGAAACACTTCCTGATCCTTAGCCAACCTCACTATTGGTACCACGCTTGAGTCCATTGATACTGTCACTTGGCTATTCCATCTCGTTGAGGTTCTTCCTCTTTTTCTCTGATCCTCCACCTAACCAAACATGGTATCCTACTTCAGTGACTGGTCCCTCCTGACAATATGTCTGAAGTATGAGAGGCAAAGTTTGGCCATCTTGGCCTCCGAAGGAGGATTCTGGCTGCACTATTGGTTCTTTTGGCAGCCCATGGCACTTTCAATATTGTCCTCCAACACCATAACTCAAAAGCATAA
>NW_006409465.1:52001-52605 GCF_000296735.1 Chrysochloris asiatica | reverse complement strand
TGTTCTTCCTGAGTCATTTGAGGAAGCTTTACTGCCTCAATTCCAGAGGGGGTTTTGGTCCCATTATTGTACATGGACATCAAAAGTTCATGCTTCAAGTTAATATCAAACATAACTAAATAGTTAGATGAGGAGTAGTCCTGACATTCCTCCCAACTGGCCATAGCCTGTTCCTCAGAAAGATCTGTTCCCAGGACCCCACATATGGCCAATACCTTCAGGGCAGTGATTTTACAGTGGAGTCTTTAAGAGAGGCAATGCATATATTGCTATCATTAGAGACCATTTTCTCAGAAGCTACAATTATTGGAGTTAGAAGCATAAAGGACAAGTACAGAATTAACAAAAGTACAATTAAAGAAAATTGCACAGAGGTGGCCAAACAGTGAGTTTGCCAAAGGCCATGAACCCGGGACTTCAGGAGGTCACTTCCTTGGCCCTCAGGGTCCATGGCTTGCAATTCTGAGGAGGGCCCAGAGATTGGATTTTCATACACGTTGTCACTGGGCAACAGCTTCTCAGTAGTTGTTGCATATGCTGTCACCAGCAACACATGATAAAATTCTGCAAAATCAATGTTTTGTTCATTTCAAATACCTTCTTT
>NW_006409465.1:27567-28039 GCF_000296735.1 Chrysochloris asiatica | reverse complement strand
TTCTAATTGTTGTAGATGCTGTGTTAATGTGTTAATTTTGGATCTTTTTTCTTTTTGGATGTGTGCGTTTATTGCAATAAATTGTCCTCTCAGCATCGCTTCGCTGTTTCCCAATGATTTTGATATGTTGTGTTTTTGTTCTCATTTATTTCTAGTAACTTTGAGAATTCAAGTTTAATTTCTTCTACTACCCAGTCGTTATTCAACAGGGTTTTATTCAGTTTCCATGTATTTGACTTGATTTCCTCGGTCTTCCTATTGTTGATTTCTAATTTGGTAGCATTGTGGTCAGAGAAAATGCTTTGTAGTATTTTGATATTTGTAAATTTATGTAGATTTGTTTTGTGGCCTAAATCATGGTGTATTCTGGAGAATGTTCCATGGGCACTGGAAAAGAATGTTTATTGTGCTGTTGTTGGGTTGAATACTCTGCACACATCTAAAAGGTCCTGTTGGCTGATTGTATTGTTTA
>NW_006409465.1:24806-26201 GCF_000296735.1 Chrysochloris asiatica | reverse complement strand
TTTAGGATGTTTTGTAGTGCAGGGTTGGCTTTGGCAAAATCCCTTAGCTTCTGTTTAAATTGGAATGTTTTGATTACACTGTCATATTTGATTGATAGCTTTGCTGAATAAAGGATTCTTGGTTGGCAATTTTTTTCTTTCAGGGTTTTATAAATGTCTCCCCATTGCCTTCTTGCTTACATGGTTTCTGCTGAAAGATCTGAGCTTAATCTGACTTGCTTGCCTTTGTATGTGACTCTTCTGTTTTCTCTGGCTGCTTTCAGAAGTGTCTCCTTATCTTTAATTTTGGAGAGCTTGACTATGATATGTCTTGGTGATTTTCTTTTGGGGTCTATTCTTCCTGGGGTTCATTGAGCTTCTTGAATATTTATCTTTTCACTTTTCAGGATGTTAAAGAAATTTTTTTCCAGCAGTTCTTCAACTATTTCCTCTGTGGACTTGTGGGATTCTTCTTGTTCTGGAATGCAGAAAATTCTTAAGTTATTCCTCTTCATGTTGTCCAACATGAATCTTAGACCTTCCTCCGAATTTTTTATCCTTTTTTATGTTTGTTCTTCTATGTTAGTGGTATTGAGAGATTTGTCTTCCAGCTCACTGGTTTTGCCTTCCATTTCATCTATTCTACTCCTTTGCCCTTTCAGAGTGTTCTCTATTGCTGTTATTTTGTTATTGATCGTTTGGATCTCTAGCTGTAGGTTTTGAATAGTTTCCAATGCTGTATCTATCTGTTTGATTGTTCCTGTTGCACTTTCCTGGCTTCTTCCTTATGTTTCTCAACTCCACTGTAAAGTGTTTTGAAACATTTTATTATCATTTTTCTGAATTCCATCTCAGGCATTTCCAAGGCCTGCCTTCCTTCCAGAATGGAGTCCAGGTCGACTTCTAGGTCATTTGTCTCAGACACTTTATCTTTTTTCTGGACATGTGCTGATATGGTCATCTGCTTTTGCTTCTTGGACATGTTGAGTGTTTATCTGTAGCCTTAATACTTAATTGAGTATGTATTTTGGTATTTTTTATGCTTTCTGATTGCTTCCAGGAAGATCTGTTCAGGATGTGGGCTTCCCTTTTCACTCTTCTTATTGCTTAACTCAGAGTAACTTTCACAGTTGTTGCCTGTTTCCCTGCTATATGGCAGTTGTTATTGCTTCTTGCATGGGTTTTTGTGTTTTATAGGGATGATTGTAGGTTGGCTGTATGGTAGCAGATGCTGACTCTTCTTGGTTAATATAGGGAGACAAAGAGTCCTCCAAAGGCTGAAGGGGGAGCATATAACAGCAAAATAATACCAGGCCCCCCCTAAAAAAAAGAAGAAGACTTAAACAGCAACAACAAAAACAAGACTGACACTGCAGTCTCTATTCACAGAAAAGAGAGAGGAGGGAGGGAAGAAAA
>NW_006409465.1:21651-22571 GCF_000296735.1 Chrysochloris asiatica | reverse complement strand
TTGTGGATTTGAACCACTGACCTTGTGGTTCACACTGTAGTGCTTATGCTACAGTGCGATACCAGGAGTTTTGGGGCAAATGTGCTGCACAATATCACTTTAAAGTGTTAAAAAGAAAAGATGTCACTTTGAAGATTAAGGTGTGCCAGACTCAGCCATGGTCTTTTCAATAACCTCATATGCATGTGAAAACTGTGCAATAAATAAGCCTTTGAATCATGATGCTGGTAAAGAATATTAAATATTCCATGGGCTTCAGAAGAACTATCAATCTTGTCTTTGAAGAAGTACAACAATAATGCTCTTTAGAAACGAGACTGATGAGACTTTGTCTCATGCTATGGACATGTTGTCAGGAGAAGCCATTCCTGGAGAAGTACATCATTCTTGGTAGAGTAGAGTCAATGAAAAAGAAGACTCTCAACTGAGATGGATTGACTCAGGAGCTGCCATAATGGGCTCAACCTATCAATGATTGTGAGGATGGCAGAGGACCAGGCAGTATTTAATTCTGTTGTCCATAGGGTCATTTTGAGTCCGAATTGGCTTGTTGGAACATAACGATAGTGGCACATTGGATAAGTACACACAGCTATCTAAAAGACAATTCAAATCCACCAGCAGCTCTGTGGGAGAAAGACCTGGTGATCAGCTCACCTATCAAATGTTTTTATCCCATTTCTCAAATGATTAAATGGATTTGGGATTAATGGACATGCCTGGAATAGTACAAGTAGACAGTGGCAAATGCAGGACTCAGAATTCCTGTTACTAGTTCTCTCATTTCTTTATAGCCCTCAAAATTTGCCATCAATTACATGAGAAATTACAAAGAATCAGAACTATCAAAATATTTATAATGACTAGATGTTATCTGCATTTTCAAATTGGAGAAAAAAATAATTACATTAAGGACCTCA
>NW_006409465.1:18045-19876 GCF_000296735.1 Chrysochloris asiatica | reverse complement strand
ACAGATGTTTGTTCTTTTGGCAGCCCATGTTACCTACAATATTCTCCTCCAACACCGTAGCTCAATTGTATCAATTCTTCCATGGTCTTCCTTATTCACTGTACAATTTTCACATGTGTATAATGTTATTGAAAATATCATGGCTTGGGTTAGGTGCACTTTAGTCCTCAAACTGACATCTTTTTTCTTCAACACTTTAAGAAGGTTTTGTGCAACAGATTTGCCTAGTTCAATATGTCATTTGATTTCTTGTCTGCTGCTTTCATGAGGGTTGATGGTTGATCACAGCAAAATGAAGTCTTTTACAACTTAAATCTTTTCTCCATTTATCAAAATGTTATTTATTGGTCCTGTAGTAGTTTTGTTTCCTTTACATTGAGGTGCAACCAGTATTGAAGTCTGTGATCTTTGATATTTATCAGTAATATTTTAAGTTCTATTCAATTTCAGCAAGCATGATTGTATCATCTGCATATAGCTGGTTGTTAATGAGTCTTCCTTCCATCCTGATGCCAAGTTTTTCTTCAAATAATCCATTTTCTCAGAATATTTGCTTAGCAGATATATTGAATAAGTATGATAAAAGACTACAACCCTGGCACATACCTTTCCTAATTTAAAATCTGCATTTCATGGCTGATTATTTCAAACTTTCTGAGGTTTCTTTGAGTTCTGATTCCCTCATTCTATATGTCATGTATCCTACCTTCAGAACTAAATTCTTAAAGAAAGGTTCAAAAGAGGTCCAAAAATTTGTTAGAAAAAATATGCAGATATAAATAATTAAGAAATGAAAAGACATTTAGAATATAACTAAGTTACGTGACTTAAAAGTGTTCAAACCCTATTTGGAGATGTTAATACCAATCTACATAAAGTTTCTAGTTAGTTTGAAGTAATCAGCCACGAAATGCAAATCAAATTTAATCAGGATACAAAATAAGTCCCCAATTTAGGCTTAAAAACAAACTTATAAGCACAAACACAGGATGACACCAGCATTGTTGTTGTTGTTGTTGTTGGGCATTGGGGTTATTTCAGAAATGCTAACAAGTATTAGTGCACAGGATTCATCATAGATAATCTAACTGAATTAATAGGACTTAAACTTGAGAATCAAACTTTTTATAGTCCCACGTGTGAAACTACTGTGTAGTCAACATTGCCAGTCACTAATCTAGGTCTGAATGGTGCTGTGGGTTAATTCACCAGACTGCAAAACCCTTTGAACTGCAAGGTTGGTGGTTCAAGCTAACCAGCTTCTCCTCAGAAACACTATACAGGGTTGCTATGGGTCAGAACCGACTCGATGGCACTTAACAACAACAACACTCTAAGCCTGACGATCTGAAACTTGAGTGTGTATCTGAATTATCTGGAAGGAGACCTTGTTAAAACACTGATTGTTGGGTCCCCTTCTCAAAATTTCTGATTCAATGATTTTGGAGTAGGGCCAGAGAATTTGAACTCGAATAATGATCCCATCCCAGGTGATACATATACTGCAATCTGGGGACCACACCTTGAACTACTGCTCTACATGAGGAGCTCTGGTGGCACTGTAGGGTGAACTCATCTTCTGGTATTCTATCAGACAATGTCAGTCACTGCTATTCATAAAGTTTTCACTGGCCTTGTTTTTGTTTTTTTTTTTAATAGATCACCAGGCTGTTCTTCTTTGTCTTAGTTTGGAAGTTCCAATGAAACCTGTGACCCCGCTGGTGTTTGAAATACTGATGGCATAGCTTTCAGCATGACAGAATATGCAGGCCACAGGGTAAGCTGACAGGACAAGCAGAGCCCTGCAATGCTGTGGTTAAATCTGTTTTGT
>NW_006409465.1:11978-16213 GCF_000296735.1 Chrysochloris asiatica | reverse complement strand
GGCCAGATAGTTGTCTTCCAAATTTCTTGGCAGCGATGAGTGAGTGCCTCCTGTGCCATGTCACTTTTTGAAAGATTACAAATTTTATTCCATCAATTCCTGGTGCCTTGTTCTTTGCCAATTCCTTCAATACAACTTGGACTTCCTCCCTAAGTATCATTGGCTCTTGATCATATGCTACCTCTTGAAAAGGGTTGAACAGTATCCATTTCCTTTTGTTACAATGACTCTGTGTGTTCCTTCCATCTTCTCTTGGTGCTTTCTGCATCATTCAATAATTTGCCCAGAGAATCTTTCAATAACGAAAGTCAAGGCTTGAATTTTTTTTACTTCAGTTCCCCCAACTTGAGAAATGCTGAGCATGTTCATCCTTTTTGGTTTTCTGATTCCAGATCTTTGCACATTTTATTTGGCTTTATCTCCTCAAGCTGATCTTTGAAATTTTCTGTTCGGCTCTTGAACTTCCTCATTTCTTCCATTTGCTTTAGCATTTCTACACTGGAGAGCAAGTTTCAGTGTCTCTTCTGACATCCATTTTTATCTTTTCCTTATTTCTTGTCTTCTCAATGACTTTTTGCTTTCTTCATGTATGATGTTCTTGATGTCATCCCACAACTCTTCTTGTCTTCGGTCTTTAGTGTTTAATGCATCAAATCTGTTCTTCAGATGATCTCTAAATTCAGGTAGGATATAGTCAAGGTCATGTTTTAGCTCTCATTGACTTGTTTTCATTTTCTTCAACTTTAGTTTGAATTTGCATATGAGTAATTGATTCCACAGTCTGCCCTTGTCCTTGTTTTGACTGAAGATATAGAGGTTTTCCATTGTCTTTTCCACAGATGTAGTCAGTTTGAATTCTGTGTTGTCTATCTGGTGAGAGCCATGTGTATAGTTGTCTCTTAAGCTGTCTAAAAAAGGTATTTGAAATGAACAAATCTTTGATTTTGCAGAATTGTATCATGCGTTCTCCAGTATCATTTCTCTAACCAAGTCTATATTTTCCAACTACTGCTCCTTCCTCTTTGCTTCCAACCTTTGCATTCCAATCACCAGTAATGAGCAATACATCTTTATTGCATGTTTGATCAGTGTCAGATTGAAGAAGTTGGTAGAATTCTTCAATTTCATCCTCACTGGCTTTAGTGGTTGGTGCATAAATTTGAATAATAGTGGTATTAACTGGGATTCCCTGTAGGCACATGGATACTATCAAAGAGAGCATTGTACCTCATGACTGATCTTCAGAGGGTCAAGCTGGATTCAGGAGAGGCCATGCAATGAAGGATATCATTTCTGATGTCTGATGGATCTTGGATGAAAGCAGAGAATATCAGAAAGATGTTTACATGTGCTTTATTGAATATGCAAAAGCTTTTGATTGTGTGGATCATGACAAGCTATGGATAACATGGTGAAGTATGACTTTTCTGGAACACTTAATTGTGCTCATGAGGAATCTGTACCTAGACCATAAGGCAGTTGTTCTAACAGAACATGGGAAGACTGAATAGTATACAACTAAGGAAGGTGTGCAACAAGATTGTGTTATTTCACCATACTTATTCAACCTGTATGCTGAGCAAATAATACAAGAAGCTAGGTTCTATGAAGAAAAACATGGCATCAGAATTGGAGGAAGATTCATTACCAACCTACGATATGCAGATGATACAACCTTGATCGCTGAAAGTGAAGAGGACTTAAAACCTTTACTGATGGAGAAGAAAGAGCACAGCCTTCGATATGGATTGCATCTCAATGTAAAGAAAACAAAAATCCTCACCACTGGACCAAGAAACAACATTCTTATCAATAGAGAAAAGATTGAAGTTGTCAAGGACTTCATTCTTTTTGGATCAACTATCAACACTCACAGAAGTAGCAGTCAAGAAATCAGATGATGTATTGCATTAGGCAAATCTGCTGCACAAGACCTTTTAAAAGTGTTGAAGAGAAAAGATGTCAGCTTGAGGACTAAGTTGTGCCTGATCCAAGGCATGGTATTTTCAATAACCTCACATGCATGCAAAAGCTGGAAAGTGAATAAGGTAGACTGTGAAAGAATTGATGCATTTGAGTCACGATGTTGGTGGAGAATATGGAAAGTGCCATGTGCTGCCCATAGAAACAGCAAATCTGTGTTGGAAGAAGTGCATCCAGAGTATTCCTTGTTGGCCAAGATGGCTAAACTTTGTCTCTCATACTTCAGACATATTGTCAGGAGGTGCCAGTTGCTGGAGAAGAATATCATGTTTGGTAGGGTGGAATGTCAGAGAAAAAGAGGAAGACCCCCAGTGAGATGGGTTGACCAAGAGGCAGCATGAATGGGCTCAAGTGTGGCAACAATAGTGAGGTTGGCTCAGGATCAGGCAGTGTTTCATTCTGCTGTGCATAATGTCACTCTGAGTCAGCACGGAATCAATGGCACCTAACAACAGCATGTCAGTCAGAGTACTAGCTGCTTACCTATATTATATCCAGTATTCATCACAACTCCATGAATCAGGTGACATAAGGAGCTCTAGTAGAGTGTTGATTACAAATTGGGTTAACTTCAAGATCAACAGTTCACAACTACCAGCCATTCCCCAGGAGAAGAATGAGGTTTCATATTCCCTTAAAGATTTACAGCCCTGAGAACCCTACACAGGGTATCTATGAGTTTGACCTGACTCCACGTCATGCCGCCGCCACCACCACCACCACCATGAGTCAGGTGATATCAATACAACTTTAGTCTCATTCCACTATATCACATTTGACAGGAAAGCAGGTATCATATGAATTTATTGCTGACAATTTTGTTTACTTAGTAATAAAAATAAAACATTGCTTACAGTGAGCATTGAGTAAATACTGTGTATAACAAAATCTCTTACATGAAACTTGTGGTACAATCTTGAGTAGGACACAACCTTTCCCTGTAGGGTAGAAAGAAAGGGAGAGAGAGAAGGGGGTGTATGGAGAAAGTGAGAGGGGAAGGAGGAAGGAAGATGAAAAAGGGGAAGGAGAAAAGAGAAGGGAAGGAGAGAGAAGAGAAAAAGTAAGGTGAATCAGATCATGATGTGGTGTTTACTTCTCAGGACTTGTACTAAAGTAATGACTTGTTCACATATAAGAACTGAATGTGTTACTCTGAGTAGTTTCTATGGAAGAATGAGAGAGAGGGGGTGGGGGAAGGAAATGCACCTCAGCTTTCTGAAGGCAAAAATACTTGGTGTCTCCAAAGGTGGGGAAAGACATTTAACAAGTAGGGATCTTATGAAGGGATTACAAAAAAAATCATAGAAAAATTCCATTATCTTTTCATTCTATATTTCCACAAACTATTTGAAGCTGTCTCATATTATTTAAGGAAACAGAAATATGTGCTTGGTCTTGATCTTGTACTGCTAATTCTTACATGCTAACTCATTGCCCTTACATACTCCTAAGGATGGATGGAGAACATTCAAATGTTAACTAATTAAATGCATGATGATGTACTTACATAATTTCTGTTCTGATAAAGTGTCAAAGAAAGAAGGAGTCAAGCTCTTGGGGGGGAATGAAAACATTATTCTGAATATATTATAAAATACATAGTTTTAAAAAATCAGACTTAGATTTTGGTACTTTCTCAAGTGGGGCCCTTGCATTACTAGAAGGACAGATTTTCTGGAGGCTATTTCTGTTGTTCTATTGGGCGCAATGAATATCCTGTATATGATGGTGTAGTTGGTACTGCTTCTTCCACTTGACGATTTGAGGACATGATGAACACAGTCTGTAAAATCAAACAGAACATTGTAGATGAGTTATCCAAATATCCATCTCAGGGTGCCCCTTTCCTAACCACACAGTGTCATCGTTAACAAAGTTTACTCTTCCTTGTCTGAGTACAGTCTGTGGATAGAACTGATTGAGTTTCTCAGGCATTCTTGAGGTCAAACTAAGCCTAAAATAAACATTCAGTAATCGTTCTTAGTATGAGAGAGTTCTATGGTTTTGCAAGATGATCAAATATTTTGGCTATGTTGAGGCTGTTAAGTGTCGTCGAGTCAGTTCTGACTCATAGCAACCCTGTATATGGTTTCCAAGGAGTGACTGGTGAGTTTGAACTCATGACCTGCAGTGCTTATCCTACAAAGTACCCAACAAGTAGGATAAACCAAGACATTTAGGTAAATATAGAGTTCTTCCAAACTAGGGAAATATGTCATTCTACACCAAGGTGTTAAGGTAAATATAAAATT
>NW_006409465.1:2348-3723 GCF_000296735.1 Chrysochloris asiatica | reverse complement strand
TCAAGTGTGGCAGTGGTAGTGAGCTTGGCCCAGGATCGGACATTGTTTCGTTCTGCTGTGCATGGGGTCACTATGAGTCGGTTCCGACTCGATGGCACCTGACAACAACAACATTAATTATATTTCTTGATAATTTCTATCTTCTGTTTGAATTTTACTAAGCACTGGAATCCTAAAGTTGGCAGTTCAAACCCACCAGCTGCTCCTTGGAAACACTGTACAGGGTCAATATGAGTCAGAATTGACTCAAAGAAATTTAACAACAACAATGACACAGTTAAACTATGGTTTTGGTTTGAAAACATTGTAAGATTTTATTAGCTGTCATTTTTGCAGAGGGAGGTCTGTGACTTTTAAGATTAATACTGGCCTATGAATGACAAGGTCTGAGTCTACCCACTGCTACATGAGATGAGAATTTCTGTTCCCACAAATAGATGTTGTTGTTGTTAGATGCCATTGAGTAGACATTGACTCATAGTGACCCTATCTATGTACAACAGAATGAAACATTGCCTGTTCCCATGCCAACCTCACAATTGTTGCTAAGCCTGAGCCCATTGCTGCTGCCATCTTATTTTAATGTGTTCTGCCCAAATATTCCTTCAATATTGCAAGCTGAAATGTGATATTTTTTTCTTCAGTTCTGTCAGCATGAGAAATGTTGAGCATGTTCTGACATTTTCTTCTTGAGCTGGCCTTTAAATTTTTCCGTTCAACTTTTTTACCACCTCACGTCTTCCATTTGCTTTAGCAGCTCTCTGCTGGAGAGCAAGTTTCAGCATCTCTTTTGACATCCATTTTGGTATTTTCCTTTTTTCTTGTCTTATTAATGACCTTTTGCTATATTCCTGTATAATTTTTTAAATGACAGACAACAACTCTTCTGGTCTTTGGTCATTAGTGTCTAATGCGTCAAATCTCTTCTTGAGTCTATCTCCTAATTCATATGGGATATGTTCAAAGTTTTAATTTGGGTTTCATGGACTTGTTTTAATTTTCTTCACCTTCAGCTTGAACATGCATAGAAGCAATTGATGGTCTCTTCCACAGACTGCCCTTGGCCATATTTTAGCTGATGATATTGAACTTATTCATTGTCTCTTCCCATAGATGCAGTCAATTTTATTTTTGTGCATTCCACTTGGTGAGGTTCAGGTGTATAGTCATCTTTTATTGTTGAAAAGTTGTTTTAAAAAGGTATCTGCAATGAATAAGTTATTCATCTTATAAACTTTTTATCGTGTTGTTGTTGTTGTTGTCAGGTGCCATTGAGTCAGAACGGACTCATAGTGACCCCATGCACAGCAGAATGAAACAATGTCCAATCCTGGGCCAACCTCACCACCGCTGCCACATTTGAGTCCATCAATGA
>NW_006409465.1:0-1514 GCF_000296735.1 Chrysochloris asiatica | reverse complement strand
GCACACCTTTCCCAATATTACAACATTCAGTGTTCCCATGCTCTGTTCGAACAACAGAGGTATCATGTGGTACCCAACATCATTTCTATTACCAAGGCCATATTTTCCAACTACTTAACCTTCCCCTTTGTTCCCAACCTTTGCATTTAAATCATAAGTAACCATCAATACATCTTTTTGAATGTTTGATTACTTTCACCCTGAAGAAGTTGGCAGAATTTTTTAGTTTCACCATCACTGGTTTTATTGGTTGGTGCATAAATTTGAATAATAGTGATGTTAACTCTTCTTTCTTGTAGGCATAAAGATATTACCCTATCAGGATAGCATTATATTTCAAGATAAATCCTGAAACATTCTTTTTAATAATGAGTGTGACACTACTCTTTAAATTGTCATTTCTGACATAGTAAACCATATAATTGTCAAATTCCAAATTGCCAATACCAGTCAATTTCAACTCATTGATGTCTAGAATATCAATCTTTAAGTGCTCCATTTCATTGCTGACAACTTCAAATGTACATGGATTCATACTTCATACATTCCATGATCCATTTGTTAATGAATGTTTACAGCTATTTCTCCTCATTTTGAGTTGTGTGCCATCAGTAAATGAAGTTCTCAAAATCTTTACTCCATTGACATCATCACAATCAACTATACTTTGAAGAGACAGCTCTTCCCAAGATGGAATTTGAGTGCCTTCCAACCTGAGGGGCTCATCTTCTGGCAATATATCTGACAGTATTCTTGTACTCTTCACAGTGTTTCAACATTTAATATTCTGGTGCTATATGACAGTGCTCCATCACTATTTATAAGGTTTTCAGGGGCTAAACATTCAGAGGTAGTCTGCCTCTCCTTCCTAGTCTGTCTAGTCTGGAGGTTCAGCTGAAACCTGTCCACCATGGGTGAACCTGCTGGTATTTAAAATATCAGTGGCATAACTTCCAGCATCAAAACACACAAGCCCCCACAGTATGCCAAAATGGTTCACATAAAGAAGAACACAATACATAAAGTAATTTATAAAATGCATAATTCTTTATAAATGCTGTACAGTATTGAAATAAACTATATAATTTTTCTCAAATAAAAAGAAGGAAAATGCAGCATCACCATTAGCATTAGTTGTAGGTTAATGGGCCAGATTGCAAAGCCATTTGAACTGCAAGGTTGGCGATTCAAGCTCACCAGCTGCTCCTTGGAAACCCTATATAGGGTTGCTATGGGTCAGAATCGACTCGATGGCACTTAACAACAACAATTAAAAGTGTAGTTTATATATCAAGATTTTTAAAAACTCTCGCAACTGAACCAATAACCAACATCATGATAAATTATGAATATATTAAAGTTGTCAAGGATTTCATTAAGCAGCATTTCATTAAGGCATCAAATGAAGATTATCATTGGAAAGATATCCTTCAAAGACTTCTTCCAAGTGTTAAAAATAAGACATCACTTTGAGGACTAAGATATGTCTGGCCCAAGCCACAGTATTTTCAATA
>NW_006409464.1:65234-67129 GCF_000296735.1 Chrysochloris asiatica | reverse complement strand
TACTCCCGTAAAGATTTACACCCTCGGAAACCCTGTACAGGGTCGCTATGGGTCGGACCCGACTCGATGGCACTTAACAACAACAACAACATCTTGGTGTGAAACTCCTCCCCTAAATAAAACAGAGACCCAAGTTGGCCCAGGTGTGCATTACAAGTTGGAGGGAATGCAGTAAAGATTGCAGGGCAGTGAGTGGCTGCCTGCAGAGGCCACGATGCCTGTAGTACCAAGTCTGCCCACCAGTGATGAATCCACCCTGGTTTCTGGGTGCCTCCTTGTCTACCTCCTTCTGTCTGTCTGTGTATTCTTTCACTATCTCTATGGCCGCTGGATCTCCCCTCCTCATGAACCAAACACTTGTGAACAACACAAATATATCGAGGTCAGTCTCTAGCAGTTTTCCATGTAGCTAGCTCTCTGTATATGGACATTTTGTACTCGTCTGCCATGAGGCATTACACTGCCATGTAGCTTGCTCTCTGTATATTGACATTTTGAAGTCGTCTGACATGTAGCTAGTTCTCTGTTCATGGATATGTTGGACTGATCTACCAATTAGGTCGCTCTCTGTATATGAACATATTGGACTTGTTTGCCATGTAGCTAGCTCTCTGTATATGGACATGTTGGACTTATCAGCCATTTAGCTAGTATCCTGTATATGGACATGTTGGAATAGTCTGCCATATAGCTAGCTCTCAATATATGGACTCGTTGGACACATCTGCCATGTAGCTAGAATTCTATATATGGAAATGTTGCACTACTCTGCCATGAAGCTAGCTCTCTGTATATAGAACAGTTGGACTCATCTCCCTTGTAGCTAGAACTCTTTATATGGAAATGTTGCACTATCCAGCCATGTAGCTAGCTCTCTGTATATGGACATGATGGACTTATCTGCCATTTAGCTAGTATCCTGTATGTGGACATGTTGGAATAGTCTGCCATGTAGCTACCTCTCAGTATATGAACACGTAGGACACATCTGCCATGTAGCTAGAACTCTGTATATGGAAATGTTGCACTACCCTGCCTTGTAGCTAGATCTCTGTATTTGGACATTTTAGACTCATCTCCCATGTAGCTACCTCTCTGTGCATGGATATGTTGGACTGATCTGCCAAGTAGGTAGCTCTCTGTATATGAAAATATTGGACTTGTCTACCGTTTAGCTAGTTTTCAGTATATGGACACTTTAAACACATCTGCCATGTAGCTAGAACTCTGTATGTAGAAATGTTTCTCTACTCTGCCATGTAGCTAGCTTTCTGTATATAGACAAGTTGGACTCATTTGACTTGTAGCTAGAACTCTGTATAGGGAAATGTTGCACTACCCTGCCATGTAGCTAGCTCTCTGTATATGGAAATTATGGACACACTTGCCATGTAGCTAGCTTTCTGTACATTTATATGATGGACTGATCTGCCAAGGAGGTAGCTCTCTGTATATGAACATATTGGACTTTTCTGTTATGTAGGAAGTCTCAGTATATTGACACGTTTGACACATCTGCCATGTAGCTTGAACTGTGCATATGGACATGTGGTACTACTCTACTTTATAGCTAGCTCTCAGTATATGAACACTTTGGAATCATCTGCCATGTCACTTGAACTCTGTATATGGAAAGGATGCACTACTCTGCCATGTAGCTAGCTCTCTGTAAATGGACATTTTGTACTCGTCTGACATGTGGCTAGCTCTCTGTACGTGGATATGTTTTACTGATCTGCCAATTAGGTCACTCTCTGTATATGAACATATTGGACTTGTTTGCCATGTAGCTATCTCTCTGTATATGGACATGATGGACTTATCTGCCATTTAGCTAGTATCCTGTATGTGGACATGTTGGAATAGTCTGCCATGTAGCTAGCTCTCAATATATG
>NW_006409464.1:63472-64590 GCF_000296735.1 Chrysochloris asiatica | reverse complement strand
CCTGCCATGTAGCTACCTCTCTGTATATGAACATTTTGGACTTGTCTACTATGTAGCTAGCTCTCAGTATATAGACAGGTAGGACACATCTGCCATATAGCTAGAATTCTGTATATGGAAATGTTGCTCTACACTGCCATGTAGTTAGCTCTCTCTATACAGAAAATTAGACTCATATGTCTTGTAGCCAGAATCAGTATACGGTAATGTTTCACTCTCCTGTCATGTAGCTAGCTCACTGTATATGAACATATAGTAATTGTTTGCTATGTGGCTAGGTCTCAGTATATGGGCATGTTGGACTCATATGCCATATATCTATTACACTGTATGTGGATATGTTGGACTACTCTGCCATGAAGCTGGCTCTCAGTATATGGACAAGTTGGACTCATCTGCCTTGTAGCTATAACTGTGGCTATCGAAATGTTGCACTACCCTTCCATATAGCTATCTCTCTGTATATAGACAAGTTGGATTCATTTGACTTGTGGCTACAACTCTGTATATGGAAATGTTGTACTACCCTGCCATGTAGCTAGCTCTCTGTATATGAACATATTGGTCTTGTCAGCCTTTAGCTAGCTTTTTGTATATGGACATGTTAGACTATCTTGTCATGTAGCTAGTACCCTGTATATGGACATATTGTACTACTCTGCCATGTAGCTAGCTCTCAGTATGTTGGCATGTTGGATACATCTGCCATGTAGCGTGAACTCTGTATATGGAAATGTTGCACTACCCTGCCATGTAGCTAGATCTCTTTATATGGACATTTGGGACTCATCTTTCATGTAGCTAGGTCTCTGTACATGAATATGTTTGAGTGATCTGCCAAGTAGGTAGCACCCTGTATATGAACTTACTGGAGATGTCTGCCATGGAGCTAGCTCTCAGTATATGGACATGTTGGATTCCTCTGCCATGTATCTAGTACCCTGTTGGAATCATCTGCTATGTACCTAATACCCTGTATATGGACATGTTGGACTACTCTGCCATGTAACTAGCTCTCATTATATGGGCACGTTTTAAACTTCTGCCATGTAGCTAGAACTCTGTATATGGAAATGTAGCACTAACCTGCCATGTACCTAGCTCTCTGTATATGAACA
>NW_006409464.1:58956-60137 GCF_000296735.1 Chrysochloris asiatica | reverse complement strand
TTTGGACTTGTCTGCCATGTACCTAGCTCTCAGTATATGGAAATGTTGGACTCATCTAACATGTACCTAGTACTCTGTATATGGTCATCTTGAACTACTCTGCCATGTAGCTAGCTCTCTCTATACAGACAAGTTGGACTCATCTGCCATGTAGATTAAATTCTTTATATGGACATGATGCACTACTCTTCAATGTAGGTAGCTCTCAGTATATAGAAATGTTGGCATATTCTGCCTTGTAGCTAGAACTCTGTATATGGAAATCTTGACTATACTACCATGTAGCTTGCTCTCTATGTATAGAAAAGTTGGATTCATCTACCTTGTAGCAAGAATTCTGTATATGGAAATGTTGCACTACCATGCATGTAGCTAGCTCTCTATATATGAACATATTGGACTTGTCTGCCATGTACCTAGCTCTCTGTACATGGATATGTTGGACTGATCTGACAAGTCTGTACCACACTGTATTTGAACATATTGGACTTGTCTGCCATGTAGCTAGCTCTCTATATATAGACAAGTTGGATTCATCTGCCTTGTAGCTAGAACTCTGAATATGGAAAATTTGAACTAGTCTGCCTTGTAGCTTGCTCTCTGTATATGGACATTTGGGACTCATCTGCCATGTTGCTAGCTCTCTGTACATGGATATGTTGGACTGATAGGCCAAGTAGGTAGCTCCCTGTATTTGAACATATTGGAGTTGTCCTCCATGTAGCCAGCTCTAAGTGTATGGAGTATCTCTCTGTATATGAAAGTTTTAAACTTCTCTGCCATGTAGGTAGCTCTCAGTATATGGACATGTTGGACTCATCTGCCATGTAGCTAGTACCCTATATAGACATGTTTCACTACTCTGCCATGTAGCTAGCTCTATGTATATACACAAGTTGGACTCATCTGCCATGTAACTTGAATTCTGTATATGGAAATGCTGCACTACTCTGCCGAGTTGGTAGCTTTCAGAATATAGACAAGTGGGACTCATCTGCCTTGAAGCTAGGACTCTGTATATGAAAAGTTGCACTACCCTGCCATGTAGCTATGTCTCTATATATAGACTAGTTGGACTCATCTGAATTGTAGCTAGAACACTGTATATAGAAATGTAACTCTACACTGCCATGTAGCTAGCTCTCTCTATACAGACACATTGGACTAATCTGCTTGTAGCT
>NW_006409464.1:48074-49780 GCF_000296735.1 Chrysochloris asiatica | reverse complement strand
TGCCATGTAGCTAGCTCTCAGTATATGGACATGTTGGACTCATCTAACCTGTAGCTAGTACTCTGTATATGGACATGTTGGACCACTCTGCCATGTTTATAGCTCTCATGTATGGACATGTTGGGCACATCTGCCATGTAGTAGAACTCTGTACATGGAAATGATGCACTACTCTGCCATGAAGCTAGCTCTCTGTATATAGACTAGTTGGACTCATCTGCCTTGAAGCTAGAACTCAGTGTATGGAAATATTGCAGGACCCTGCTATGTAGCTAGCTCTCATTATATGGACACGTGGTACACATCTTCCATGTAGCTAGAACTATGTATGTGAAAATGTTTCACTACCCTGCCACATAGCTACATCTTTCTATATTAACATATTGGAATTGTCTGCCATGTAGCTAGCTCTCAGTATATGGACAACTTGGACACATCTGCCATGTAGCTAAAACTCTGTATATGGGCATGTTAGACTATGAAGCTACCTCTCAGTAGATATACAGTTGGGACTCATCTGCCATGTAGCTTTAACTTCGTATATGGAAATGATGCACTACTCTGCCATGTAGCTATCTCTCTGCATGGACATTTTGGATCATCTGACATGTAGCTAGCTTTCAGTGTATGGACTCATTGTTGGAAACATCAGTCATTTAGCTAGAACTCCATATACGAAAAGGTTGCTCTACCCTTCCATTTAGTTAGCTCTCTTTACATAGACAAGTTGGACTCATCTGCCTTGTTGCTAGAACCCTGTATATGGAAATATTGCACTACCCTGCCATGTAGCTAGCCTCCGCATATGGACATTTTCGACTAGTCTGTCATGAAGTTAGATCTCTGTACAAGGATATGTTTCATTGTTCTGCCAAGTAGTTAGCTCTCTGTATATGAAGATATTGGCCTTGTCTGCCATATAGGTCTCTTTCAGTATATGGACACGTTGACACTTCTCCCACGTACCTAGAACTCTGTATATGGAAATCTTGCACTACGCTGCCCTGTAGCTAGCTCTCTGTATATGGACATTTGGACTCGTCTTCCATGTATCTAGCTCTGTGCACATGGATAGGTTGGTCTGATCTGCCAATAAGGTAGGTCTCTGTATATGAATATTTTGGAGTTGTCTGCCGATATATGGACACGTTGGACCCATTTGCCATGTAGCTAGAACTCTGTATATGGAAATGTTGCTCTACCCTGCCATGTAGCTAGCTCTCTGTATATGGACATTTTGGACTCGTCTGCCATGTAACTATCTCTCTGTACGTGGATATGTTGGACTTATTTGCCAAGTAGGTAGTGTTTTCTATATGAACGTATTGGACTTGTCTGCCATGTAGCTAGCTCTCAGTATATGGACATGATGGACTCATCTAACCTGTAACTAGTACTCTTTATATGGACATGTTGGACCACTCTGCCATGTTTATAGCTCTCATGTATGGACACGTTGGGCACGTCTGCCATGAAGTAGAACTCTGTACATTTAAATGATGCACTACTCTGCCATGAAGCTAGCTCTCTGTATACAGGCAAGTTGGAATCATCTATCTTGTAGATAAAACTATATATATGGAAATGTTGCACGACACTGTCATGTAGCTAGCTCTCTGTATATGAACATATTGGACTTGTCTGCCATGTAGTTAGCTTTCAGTATATGGACACGTTGACACTTCTCCCATGTACCTAGAACTCTG
>NW_006409464.1:45113-46994 GCF_000296735.1 Chrysochloris asiatica | reverse complement strand
ATATGGAAATGTTTCACTACCCTGCTACATAGCTAGGTCTTTGTATATTAACATTTTGGAATTCTCTGTCATGTAGCTAGCTCTCAATACATGGAAATGTTGAACACATTTGCCATGTAGCTAGAACTCTGTGTATGGAAATGTTGCTCTAACCTGCCATTTAGGTAGCTCTCTGTATATTGACATTTTGGATTCGTCTGCCATGTAACTATCTCTCTTTACAGGTATATGTTGGACTTATCTACCAAGTTGGTAGCTCCTTGTATGTGAACATATTGGACTTGTCTGCTATGTAGGTGGCTGTCAGTATATGGACATGTTGGACTCATCTACCATGTATCTAGAACTCTTTGTATGGACATGTTGGACCACTCTGCCATGTTGATAGCTCTCAGTGTATGGACACGTTGGGCACATCTGCCATGTAGTAGAACTCTGTATATGGAAATGATGCACCACTCTGCCCTGTAGCTAGCTCTTTGTATATGGACATTTGGACTCATCTTCCATGTAGCTAGCTCTGTGTACATGGATATGTCAGACATATCTGCCAATTAGGTAGCTCTTTGTATATGGACATATTGGACTTTTCTGCCATGTAGCTAGCTCTCAGTGTATGGACATGTTGGAACACTCTGCCATGTTTATAGCTTTCATGTATGGACACGTTGGGCACATCTGCCATGTTGTAGAACTCTGTACATGGAAATGATGCACTACTGTGCCATGAAGCTAGCTCTCTGTATACAGGCAAGCTGGAATCATCTACCTTGTAGATAGAACTATATATATGGAAATGTTGCATGACACAGCCATGTAGCTAGTTCTCTGTATATGAACATATTGGACTTGTCTGCCATGTAGCTAGCTTTCAGTATATGGACACGTTGACACTTGTCCCACGTAACTAGAACTCTGTATATGGAAATGCTGCACTACCCAGCCCTGTAGCTAGCTCTCTGTATATGGACATTTGGACTCATCTTCCATGTAGCTAGCTCTGTGTACATGAATATGTTGGACTGATCTGCCAGTTAGGTAGGTCTCTTTATATGAACATTTTGGAGTTTTCTGCCATGTAGCTAGCTCTGTGTATGGTGAGATGTTTGTTAAATCTGACATGTTGCTAGATCTCTGTATGTGGAAATTTTGCACTACTCTGCCATGTAGCTAGTTCTCTGTATATAGACAAGTTGGACTCATCTGCCTTGTAGCTACAACTCTGTGTATGGAAATGTGCTCTACCCTGCCATATATCTAGCTCTCTGTATATCGACATTTTGGAATTCTCTGCTATGTATCTAGCTCCCTGTAGATAAGTATTTTGGATCTGTAGGCCATGTAGCTACCTCTCTGTATATAGATATGTTGGACTTATCTACCAAGTATGTAGCTCTCTGTATATGAACATATTGGACTAATCTGCCATGTAGCTAGCTCCCAGTACATGGACACGTTTGACATATCTGCCATGTAATTAGAACTCTGTATATGTATATGTTGGACTACTCTGCCATGTAGCTTTCTCTCAGTATATATACACTTGTGTCTCATCTGCCATGTAGCTTTTACTCTGTATATGGAAATGATGCACTACTCTGCCATGTAGCTAGCTCTCTGTGCATGGACGTTTTGGATTCATCTGACACGTATCTAGCACTCAGTACATGGACACACTGTACACATCTGCCATGTAGCTAGAACTATGTATATGGATATGTTGCACTAATCTGCCATGTAGCAAGCTCTCTTTACATGGATATGTTGCACTGATCTGCAAATTAGGTAGCTCTCTGTATTTGAATATGTTGTATGTGTCTGCCCTGTAGCTAGTTCTCAGTATCTGATCACATTGAACACATCTGCCATGTAGCTAGAGCT
>NW_006409464.1:42142-42778 GCF_000296735.1 Chrysochloris asiatica | reverse complement strand
TAGCTCTCTGTATATAGTCAAGTTGGACTCATCTGCCTTGTAGCTTGAACTCTGTATATGGAAATTTTGCACTACCATGCAATGTAGCTATTTCTCTGTATATAGACAAGTTGGACTCATCTGCCTTGTAACTTGAACTATGTAATGGAAATGTTGCACTACCTGCCATGCAGCTAGCTCTCTGTAGATGGAAATTTTGGACTTCTCTGCCATGTAGCTAGCTCTCTGTAAATGGTTATGTTCTACTGATCTGACAAGTGGGTAGCTCTCTGTGTATGAGCATATTGGACCTGTCTGCCATTGTAGCTACCTCTCAGTATATGGACACGTTGGGCATATCTGACATGTATCCCGAACACTGCATATGAAAATATTGCAATACCCTGCCATGTAGTGAGCTCTCTGTATATGAACATACTGGTTTTGTCTGTCATGAAGCTAGATTTCAATATATGGACATGTTGGACTCATTAGCCAGGGAGCTATTCCTCTATATATACACATGTTGGACTCTTTGCATTTAGTGAACTCTCAGTATATGGGCACGTTGGACTCATCTGCCATGTAGCTTGTACCCTGTATATGGACATGTTGGACTACACTTCCATGTAGCTAGTACCCTGTATATGGACATGT
>NW_006409464.1:37777-38469 GCF_000296735.1 Chrysochloris asiatica | reverse complement strand
CCTCTATATATACACATGTTGGACTCATCTGCCATGTAGCTAACTCTCAGTATGTGGACATGTTAGATTCATGTGTCAAGTAGCTAACTCACAGAATATGGACACGTTGGAATCTTCTGCTATGTAGCTAGTACTCTGTATTTGGAAATGTTGGAGTACTCTGTCTTGTACCTTGCTCTCATTATATGGACACGTTGGACTCATCTTTCATGTAGCTAGTACTCTGTATATGGAAATGTTGGATTACTCTGCCATGTAGCTTGCTATCAGAATATGGACATGTTGGACTCATCTACCTTGTAGCTAGCTCTCTGTGCATGGATATGTTGGATTGATCTGTCATGAAGTTAGCTCCCTGTATATGAACATATTGGACTTGTCTGCCATGTACCTAACTCTCGGTATATGAACATTTTGGACTCATCAGCCATGTAGCCAGCTCTCTCTGTATGAACATGTTTTACTCATCTGCCTTGTTGGTAACCCTCTCTATATATACATGTTGGACTGATGTGCCATGTGGCTAACACTCAGTATATGAACATGTTGGAACCATTCTGCCATGTAGCTAATACCCTGTATATGGACATGTTTGACTCATCTGCCCTATAGCTAGTTGTGTGTATATGGAAATGTAGGATTATTCTGTCATGTAGCTTGTTCTCATTATATGGACACGTTGGACTCATCTG
>NW_006409464.1:34419-35847 GCF_000296735.1 Chrysochloris asiatica | reverse complement strand
TACCTAGCTCTGTGTATATGGACATTTTGGAATCAACTGCCATGTAGAAGGCTCTCTGTGCATGGATATGTTGGACTGATTTGCCATGTAGGTAGCTCTCAGTATATGACCATATTGGATTTGTCTTCCATGTAGCAAGCTCTGAGTATATGGAAATGTTTGACTCCTCAGCCATGTAGCCAGCTCTCTTGGACTACTCTGCCATTTAGCTAGGCCTCAGTGTGTGGAAATGTTGCAATACTCTGCCATGTAGCTAGCTCTCTGTATATGGACATTTTAGACTTGTCTGCCATGTAGCTATCTCTCTGTGCATGGATATGTTGGACTGATCTGCCATGTAGGTAGCTCTCTGTACATGAACATATTAGACTTATCTGCCATCTAGCTAACTCTCTGTATATGGACATGTTGGACTCATCAGCCTTGTAGCCATCTCTCTCTGTATGAACATGTTGGACTCATCTGCCTTGTAGCTATTCCTCTATATATACACATGTTGGACTCATCTGTCATGTAGCTAATAATCAGTATATAGACATGTTGGACTCATCTGCCATGTACCTAATACACTGTAGAGGGACATGTCAGATTATTCTGTCATGTAGCTAGCACCCAGTATATGGACTCGTTGAACTCATCTGTATAAGGTAATGTTGTACTACTCTGCCATGTAGCTATCTCTCTGTATATGGACATTTTGTACTTGTCTGCCATGTAGTTGGCTCTCAGTACATGGATATGTTGGACTGATCTGCTTTGTAACCTGCTAAGAATATGTTGGATTCATCTGTCTTGTAGCTAGTCCTCTATATATACACATGTTGGAATTTTCTGCCATGTAGCAAACTGCCAGTTTATGGACATGTTGGACTCTTCTGCCATATTGCTAACTCTCAGTATATGGAAATGTTGGACTCATCTGCCATGTAGCTAGAACTCTGTATATGGAAATGTTGCACTACTCTGCCATGTAGCTAGTTCTCCATAAATGGACATTTTGGACTCGTCTGACATGTAGCTATCTCCCTGTGCATGGATATGCTAGACTGATCTTCCATCTAGGTAGCTCTCTGTATATGACCATATTGGACTTGTCTGCCATGTAGCTAGCTCTCTGTATATGGACATGTCAGACTCATCAGCCATGTAGCCAGCTCTCTTTGTATGGACATGTTGGGCTCATCTGCATTTTAGCTAATCCTCTCTATATACACATGTTTAACTCAACTGCCATGTAGCTAACTCTAAGTATATGGACATGTTGGACTCATCTGCCATGTAGCTAGTCCTCTGTATATGGACATGTTGGAATACTCTGCCATGTTTCCAACTTTCAGTATATGGACACATTGGACTAATCTATCATGTAGCTAGAACTCTGTATATGGAAATGTTGCACTATTCTGCTATGTACCTATCTGCCTATAT
>NW_006409464.1:32052-33263 GCF_000296735.1 Chrysochloris asiatica | reverse complement strand
TTGGACTACTCTATCATGTTGCTAGCTCTCAGTATATGGACATGTAGGAATCATCTGCCATGTGGATAGAACTCTTTATATGGAAATGTTGCACTACTCTGCCATGTAGCTAGCTCCCTGTATATGGACATTTTGGATTCTAATGCCATTTAGCTAGCTCTCTGTGCGTGGATATGTTGGAGTGATCTGTCATGTCGGTAGCTCTCTGTATATAAACATATTGGTCTTGTCTGACATGTAACTAGCTCTCTGTATATGGGTATTTTGGACTCTTCAGCCATGTAACCAGCTCTCTCTCTGTGAACATGTTGGAATCATCTGCCTTGTAGCTAGTCCTCAATATATACACATGTTGGACTCTTCTGCTATATAGCTAACTCTCAGTATATGGACATGTGGTCTCATCTGCCATGTAGCTAGTACTCTGTATATGGATACCTTGGACTACTCTATCATGTAGCTAGCTCTCAGTATATGGATATGTAGGACTCATCTGCTATGCAGCTAGAACTCTTTATATGGAAATGTTGCACTACTCTGCCTTGTAGCTAGCTCTCTATATAGACATTGTGGACTTGTCTGCCATGTAGCTATTTCTCTGTGCATGGAAATATTGGACTGATCTTCCATGTAGGTAGCTCTCTCTATATGGACTACTTGGATTCATCAGCCATGTACCCAGCTCTCTCTTTAAGAACATGTTGGACTCATCTGCCTTGTTGCTAGCCCTCTCTATATATACATGTTGCACTGATCTGCCATGTAGGTTGGTCTCTGTATATGAACATATTGGACTTGTTTGCCTTGTAGCTATCTCTCTGTATATGGACATGTTGGACTCATCAGTCATATACCCATCTCTCTCTGTATGGACATGTTGGACTCATTAGCTTTGTTGCTAGCCCTCTCTCTATATATACATGTTGGACTGAAGTGCCATGTAGGTAACTCTCAGTACATGGACATGTTGGAGTCATGCACCATGTAACTATCTTTCTATATATGGCCATGTAGTACTACTGTGCCATGTAGCTAGCTCTCAATATATAGACACGTTGGACACATCTGTCATGGAGCTAGAACTCTGTATATGGAAATGTTTCACTAATCTGCCATGTAGCTAGCTCTCTGAATGTGGACATTTTCAACTCGTCTGCCATGTAGCTAGCTCTCTTTGAATAGATATATTGGACTGATCTGCCATGTAGGTA
>NW_006409464.1:29326-31157 GCF_000296735.1 Chrysochloris asiatica | reverse complement strand
CTGCCATGTAGCTAACTCTCAGTATATGGAAATGTTGGACTCATCTGCCTTGTATCTGTACATGTTGGACTACTATGACACGAAGCTAGCTCTCAGGATATGGACACATTGGAATCATCTGCCATGTAGCTAGACCTCTGCATATGGAAATGTTGCACGACTCTGCCATGTAGCTAGCTCTCTGTATATGGACATTTCTGACTTGTCTTCTATGAAGCTAGCTCTGTGCATCGATATGTTGGACTGATCTGCCATGTAGCCAGTACTATGTATAAGGACAAGTTGTACTACTCTGATGTGTAGCTAACTCTCAGTATATGAACATGTTGGACTCATCATCCATGTTGTCACCTCTCTCTGGATGAACATGTTGGACTCTTCTGCCTTGTAGCTAGTCCTCTATATATACACATGTTGGACTCATATGTCATGTATCTAATTCTCAGTGTAAAGACATGTTGGACTCATCTGCCTTGTAGCTACTACTCTGTATAATGATATGTTGGACAACTCTGTCATGTAGCTACCACCCAGGATATGGACACCTTGGACTCATCTGCCATGTAGCTAGAACTCTGTATATGGAAATGTTGCACTGCACTGCCATGTAGCTAGCTCTCTGTATCTGGACATTTTGGACTCATCTGCCATGTAACTATCTCTGTGCATGGATATGTAGGAATGATCTACCATGTAGGTGTCTGTCTGTATATGAACATATTGGAATTGTCTGACATTTAGCTAGCTTTCAGTATATGGACATGTTGGACTCATCAGCCAAGTATTCACCTCCTCTGTATGAAAATGTTGGACTTATCTACCTTGTAGCTAGTCTTCTATATATACACATTTTGGACTCATATATCATGTAGCTAATTTTCAGTGTACATACATGTTGGACTCATCTGCCATGTAGCTAGTACTCTGTATAGGGACATGTTGGACTACTCTGTCATATAGCTTGCACCCAGTATATGGACACGTTGGACTCATCTGCCATGTAGCTAGAACCCTGTATAGGGAAATATTGCACTACTGTGCATGTAGCTAGCTCTCTGTATATGGACTTTTTGTACTCGTCTGCCATGCAGCTAGCTCTCTGTGCATGGATATGTTATACTGATCTGCCATGTAGGTAGCTCTCTGTATTTGAACATATTGGACTTGTCTGCCATCTAGCTTTGTAGCTCTCTGTATATGGACATGTTGGACTCATCAGCCCTGTAGCCAGCTCTCTCTGTAAGAACATGTTGGACTCATCTGCCTTGTACCTAGTCCTATATATATACACATGTTGGACTCAACTGCTGTGTAGCTAACTCTCAGTATATGGACATGTTGGACTCATCTGTCATGTAGCTAATACTCTGTGTATAGACATGTTCGACTACTCTGCCATGTAGCTAGTGCTCTGTATATGGACAATTTGGACTCATCTGACATGTAGCTAGTGCTCTGTATATGGACATGTCGGACTTCTTTGCCATGTAGCTAGCTATCAATATACGGACATGTTGCACTCCTCTGCCATGTAGCTAGAACACTGTATATGTAAATGTTTCACTACTATGCCATGTAGCTAGCTCTCTGTATGTGGATATTTTGGATTCGTCTGCCATGAAGCTAGCTCTCTGTGAATAGGTTTGTTGGACTCATCTGCCATGTAGGTAGCTCTCTATATATGAATATATTGGACTTGTGTGCCATGTAACTACCTCACAGTTTATGAATATGTTTAACTCATCAGTCATGTAGTCAGCTCTCATTATATGAACATATTGGACTCATCTGCCTTGTAGATAGTCCTCTATATATACACATGTTGGACTCA
>NW_006409464.1:26168-27486 GCF_000296735.1 Chrysochloris asiatica | reverse complement strand
TGGACATTTTGGATTCGTCTGCCATGTATCTAGCTCTCTGTGCATGGAAATGTTGGACTGATTTGCCATGTAGGTAGCTCTCTATATATGGACATGTTGGACTCATCAGCCATGTATCCAGCTCTCTCTGTATGAACATGTTGGACTCATCAGACTTGTTGCTGGCACTGTCTATAAATATACGTTAGACTGATGTGCCATGTAGCTAACTCTCAGAATATGGACACATTGGACTCATCTGCCATGTAGCTAGCTCTCTGTTTATGGACATTTTGTACTCGTCTGCCATATAGGTATCCTTCTGTGCATGGATATGTTGGACTGACCTGACATTGTATATGAACATGTTGGACTACTCTGCCATGTAAATAGCTCTCAGTATATGGACACGTTGGAGTCATCTGCCATGTAGCTAGAACTCTATATATGGAAATGTGGCACTGAGCAGTCATGTAGGTAGCTCTCTGTATATGTACATATTGGACTTGTCTGACATGTAGCTAGGTCTCTGTATATGGACATGTTGGACTCATCAGTCATGTAGCCAGCTATCTTCACATGGATATGTTGGACTGATTTGCCATGTAGGTAGCTCTCGGTATATGAACATATTGGACTTGTCTTACATGTAGTAAGCTCTCAGTATAAGGAAATGTTGGACTCCTCAGCCATGTATCCAGCTCTCTCTGTATGAATATGTTGGACTCATCTGCTTTGTAGCTAGTCCTCTATAAATACACATGTTGGACTCATCCGCCATGTAGCTTACTCTCAGTATATGTACATGTTGTACTCATCTGTAATATAGCTAGTTCTCTGTATATGGACATGTTGGACTAGTCTGCCATATAGCTAGCTCTCAGGATATGCACACGTTGAACTCATCTGCCATGTACTTAGACCTATGTATATGGAAATGTTGCACTACTCTGCCATGTAGCTACCTCTCTGTATATGGACATTATGGAGTCATCTTCCATGAAGCTAGCTCTCTGTGGATGGATGTTTCACTGATCTGCCATGTAGCCTGCTCTCTCTGTATGAACATGGTGGAGTCATCTGCCTTGTAACTAGTCCTCTATATATACACATGTTGGACTCACATGTCATGTAGCTAATACTCATTGTATATACATGTTGGACTCATCTGCCATGTAGCTAGTACTCTGTGTAGGGACATGTTGGACTACTCTGTCATGTAGCTTGCACCCAGTATATGGACACGTTGGACTCATCTGCCATATAGCTAGAACTCTGTATCTGGACATTTTGGACTCATCTGCCATGTAGCTATCTCTGTATCCATGTAGCATAGATA
>NW_006409464.1:22438-23665 GCF_000296735.1 Chrysochloris asiatica | reverse complement strand
ACTACTCTGAAAAGCAGCGAGCTTTCTGTATATGGACACGTTGGACTCATCTGCCATGTATTTAGAACTCTGTATATGGACATGTTGGACTACTCTGCCATGTAGCTAACTCTCTGTATATGGACACATTGGACTCATCTGCCATGTAGCTACTACCCTATATGTGGAACTGTTGAACTACTCTGCCATGTAGCTAGCTTTCAGTATATGGACATGTTGGACTCATCTGCCATGTAGCTAGAACTCTGTATATGGAAATGTTGCACTACTCGGCCATGTAGCTATTTCTCTCTATATGTACATATTTGACTTGTCTGCCATGTAGTTGGCTCTCTGTACTTGGATATGTTGGGCTAATCTGCCATGTATGTAGCTCTCTGTATATGAACATAATGGACTTGTCTGCCATGGAGCTAGATCTCTGTATATGGACATGTTGTACTCTTCAACCAAGTAGACAGCTCTTTGTATATGAACATGTTGGAGTAATCTGACTTGTATCAAGCCCTCTAAATATACACATGATGGACTCATCTGACATGTAGCTAACGCTCTAGTATATGGACATGTTGGACTGATCTGCCATGTAGCTGTTACTCTGTATATATCAATATGTTGGACTCATCTGCCATGTTTATAGCTCTCAGTATATGGACACGTTGGACTCATCTGCCATGTAGCTAGGACGCTGTATATGGAAATGTTACACTTCTCTCCCATGTAGCTAGCTCTCAGTGTATGGACACGTTGGACTCATCTGCCATGTACTTAGAACTCTGTATATGGAATTGTTGCACTACTCTGCCATGTATCTATTTCTTTGCATATGTACATTTTGGACTCGTCTGCAATCTAGCTAGCTCCCTGTACATGGATATGTTGGACTGATCTGCAATGTAAGTAGCTCTCTGTATATGAAAATATTGGACTTGTAGCCATGTAGATAGCTCTCAGTATATGGACATGTTGGTCTCATCAGCTATGTAGCCAGCTCTCTCTTTATCAACATGTTGGATTCATCTGCCTTGTATCGAGACCTCTAAATATACACATGATGGACTCATCCGCCATGTGGCTCGAACTCAGTTTATGGAAATGTTGCACTTCTATGCCAAGTTGCTAGCTCTCTGTACATGGATATGTTGGACTCATATTTGATGTAGCTGTATAAAGAAATGTTGCACTAGTCTGCCATGTAGCTAGTTCTCTGTATATGGACATATTAGA
>NW_006409464.1:15333-20928 GCF_000296735.1 Chrysochloris asiatica | reverse complement strand
CTGCCATGTAGCTTGCTCTCTGTACATGGATATGTTGGACTGATCTGCCAAGTAGCTAGCTCTCTGTATATGAACATATTGGACTTGTCTGCCATGTGGCTACCTCTCAGTATATGGAAATGTTGGACTTAACTGCCATGTAGCTAGTGTAGGGCCAAAGAGAAGACTCCATTTCGTATATAAGCTTTAGCACATCCTCTAGCTCCAAGAAAACGAAATATGTATAAATAGCCAGGCAGCTCAAGGCCGGAGGCCAGATGTTTTCCTTTTCCCTAGCCTAAGAACAAAGACCACCAGTCCTGACCAATTAAACTGTAACATCTCATAGTTTGCCAATTGTTAACCCATCCAAAGATTGTAAGGCTGAGAAACCCAAGCTTGTTTGAAAACTCTATAAAAACCCTGCAGACAAAGAGTTTGGGGCTCTATCCCTATTCCACTGTGTCGGAATAGGTGGAGTCCAGGCTCGAGCTTGAATAAACAACTCTTGTGCACTTGCATAGGTGTCCGCACCTTGGTGGTTATTGGGGACCCTGAAACCTGGGCATAACAGATGGGAGCTCGTACTTGATCCCAAAAACCCCCACAGGACCCCAGAAACTGGAGTGTTGTCACCGTCCGGTAAGTCTGTGTCTGTGTGTGATCACTTTGTCTGTGTTTTGTTTTGGAGCTCATGTTGTGGTCTGAAGCCAGAGTACAGCCTAAGTGGACTCGCCATAAGGCTACAATCAGGGTTCTTGGAAGACGTTCCAGACTCTCTTAAGAAGGGACAGAGTGCCCTAGAATATCTGTACAAGTAGTGATAAGATGGTGCGGATCACTCCCGCAAAGCAGTGTGAGGCTTCACTTTTGTTTTTGTAAAGGGGACGGAGTGCCACTCCCTCCAGAAAATCTGTGTAACTGACGGAGAAGCTAGTGTCTTACTTTCGGTTCTTCCTTCAAGCTAGCGAAGGAGTGTCATGTTTCAGTTTATGTCTGTCTGGTTACTGCCTCTGCTGTTCATTGTGTGAATGGATATGCTAATGTAGTGAGAGTGAACTCCCTTGTCGTCACCCAACCTAACCTCATGTTTTTCCCGAATTAATGTATACCTTGATCAAACTCAGGTCTTAGACTTGCTGTAACTGCTTCTGCAGGTGTGGGTTCTTGGGGGAGGGAGAGGAGCGCCGCTGGCTGTGGAGTCCTGTGGCCAGCAGTGGCTACAGCAGCCCGAGTGCTTGTGAGCTCAGCACTTCCCTGACTGCCGCCAAGACTCCAGTGCAACCCGATCTAGCTTCCAAAGTTTTGTCAGGCTGCCTCCAGCTATGTCCTTCCACAGAGTCTGTGCCAGACTCCGGGCGGGCCCCTCCCCACCTTTAACCATGGATGTGGAAGCCCCGCCTCTCGGCACCCCTACATCCGGTCTGGAGCGGCGATCCCACTGCCAGGGCAGGCCACCCAGTAACCTCTACTTAGCTGCCGGCATCCAGGGAGCTCAGGATCAAGAAGCCATGCGATAGCTTGACTGCTAGATAGCCGCTTTTTGAACCCTGCCCAGCTGAGAACGGGTTGGACCCCACAGCTACTGCCACCACTGAGTGAAGACATGGGCCGGCGGTGGAGGGGCGAGTCTTTATCCCTCTTCCCAGGGGCAGAGCGGCGCCCTTCTCAGTGGCGAGGCTCAGGCGATGCCTGTAGCGTCTGTGAGGACCCCTGCCCAGTACCACCCTCCCGCCCTGAGATCAGAGCTTGTTAATGAATCAGCTGAGAGTTGCCTCAGTCCCTGTGAAGCGAGCACAGAGAGTGAGTGTGTGTGTCCAGAGAAATTGTTCTTCCCCCAGTGCAGGGGAACGAGCAGAGCTGTCAGCTGCCGCCTCCCTTTCGTAAGCAAGAGAGCCAAGCCTGAGCCAAGCACACGTTGTTCTAGCCCCTCCCTCATCATCAGGCTGAGAGCAAGGGGAGGGGGCAAGAGCCAGTGCTAGGAAGAAGCGACCTGGCTGAGCGAGTGGGTGTAGCGTGAAGAGAAAGCCGCCTGCTCAATCTCCTTTAGCTTGCCCTCTCTCCTCCTCCTCGCCCCCCTCTGCAGAGCAGCACCGTGTCAGTGCCGGCAGCCAAAGTCAGTGAAAAAGAGCTAGGCTCCCTCCCCCTTTGCATCGCAGGCCTGCAGAGCATTTTCTTGTCAGATTGTTTTAAACCTAGGCATGGAAGAGAGAGCCTACGAAGGTGCTCCCTTTGTCCCTTGAACCCGCACGCTAGGCCTCTGTGAGTGAGCACACCTCCATAGCCTCAGCCCCTTACTGGGAGGGGCAGAAACAGGAGATCAGTATGGGCCAGAGAGGGAGCAAGCCCTCTGGCTTTCAGCCACTCTGCTGAAAGTGGCCCCGCACTCGACACCCGATACCAACGATCCGCATCACCAGCAGACACCCACTTCAGTTTTAGGAGAAATTCAGAAAGCCTTCCATGTGACCCCCAGCGGCCGGTAGAGTCTGTCCCCCATTGGATGGGAGAGTAAGCACCTCAAGGCGTGAGTGTTCTCCAGGTTTTGCCCCACGTCCCAGGCACCTTAGGTCCCACGTCAGGCTCCCTATGAGACTCAAGGTTGTTGAGAGAATCTTCTGGTGTCCTGGGAGGCTGGCTCTCTCCACACTGCTGTATCCACTGCCAGACCTTAATTAGTATTTAGGTTCATAGGAGCAGTGGTAGTATTTTTACATGTTGGCAGTACTCCTCCGGAGAGTTAAAAGTGATGTGCAGCCAAAATAGTGACACAATGTTGGCTGATCCTATACCAACATGTGAATATCATTTCACTGGTACCATTCTGTCAGCCAGCAGGAGAAGTTTCTCCTTCTTTTCCCAGGGGCGAGAGAAGTCATTAGAAGGCACAATTTTAAAAAAAGGGACAATAGAGAGATGGGAAGCATGAGTAGATGGTGTTTCTGAGTTGGGAGATATGGAGGCATCAGACAAGACAATTAGGGATGGGAGAGAAGTACTGAGGACAAGGCTAACAGTGAGCAAGTAGATGTAGCTGAGAAGGTAGCCAGAATGATGAATACTGATCAAGACTCACAGTCAAGTGTAAAGAGTCCTAAACCAAAGTGCTAGTTCCAAGAGAAAGAGATGAGAGTGTAAATTCAATACAATATATCTGAAGAAAATCAGACTGTATTTTGTTGAGCAGCATAGAGAAAAAAATCAAGAAGAGAGTAAGTCCTAGACAAGACTATTCAATCCATCTGAGGCATTCACAGAAAGTAGCTGAGAGACTGTTACAGGAGTAAGGCATGAGAGAAATTTGCTGTGTAGCAGAGTGAGAATGCACAAAAAAACATTTACCTCAGGAGCTAGGAGATCAGGTGAGAAGTGTAGAAAATGAGAGAGTATGGTAGCCAAAGAGAGGTCCAAAGACGAGAACCATCAGTGTTAAGAAAGTAGTGTAGAAAAGAAGGAAAAAGGAGAGGCAGATCAGAACACCAAGCAAAAGAGAGATTGCTCTCTGCAGAGCTGAAAGTAAGGCTGAGCTTCTTTGCATCAAGTGCAAGGTTAAGTTTATGGGCTATACACAAAAATTGGCAAAAGAATTACAAGAAGAACCTCCTTGAGAGGCTTGTTCAAAAGTTAGAGAATGTAGTGATGACCAGATAGCCAGGACAAAGAACACAAAAGAGAGACAGAACTTTGCTTTCCAAAATGTGCAAAGTGTGTAGCTAACACAATGGAAGAAACAGAGTAAGGTTTGTGGAATGTACAATAAATGAGATGAAGTCAAAGCAGAATAGAGTTGAAAGAGTGATATCAAAAGGCATAAGCTAGACCATGACAGTGGAAGAACTGTTAGAAAACCAAGAGAGGACAGGGGACATACAAAAAAGAGAGAGAATGTGTTGAAGCACTGAGTAAGATTGAGGACCAGTGAGGAAAAAATGAGAAGGCTAAATCAGCAGTTTCCAAACTGAGAACCTGGATAGATCTCAGGAGGTAAATCGATGGCATTATAGTATTCAAGTCAGATTGTAGAGTGTAGATCAGAAAAGGAAAGAAGATACAAAGACCAGAGTGTAAGGCAGTGAAGGGAAGTTGAGAGAAAAAGGCATGATGAATTGAGAAGAAAGAGTAAAAGTTGCATATGAAGATGTAACCTGTTAACAACCCCAATGACAGGCTAGTTGAGAGGCTTGTAGACAGAGTCCAATATGTAAGTAAGACAAGATGGCAAATAGCAGAGGAGTTGATTTTGTTTGAAAGATGTTTAGAAGTGTTAAGTTTAAGACTTAGAAAGTTAAAATGACCTTAGAATTCTAGGGCATTTCTAGTAAGTAGCAATCTATCAACTAAATATATCAGTAGCCAGCTTTGCACAAGACTCTGAGCACCAAGAAAGCTGTAGAACTGAGAAGGCATCTTCCCAAGAGTTAAGCATTTTAACCCTGAAGAGACAATAAAGTATCACTCTCAAAATGCCAAGTTTTCAGATAACCCTAGAGATCTTATTAATCTGTTAGAGACTGATGTGTTCAGCCATCGGCCCACCTAGGATGATTGTCAGCTCACCAGAGAAGAGCAAGAAAGAATCCAGACAGAGCCCAGGAAATTGGTTCCTAGTAATAATAAGCAACTCACCACAAATGCTGACATCATTAGAACTTTTCTCCCGTTGTCCCCACCAGACTGGGATTTCAACATGACAGAAGGTAAGAAGAGACTCCAAGTCTACTGCCAGGCTCTGGTGCGAGGTATAAAAGTGGCTGCAGAAAGCCCATCAATTTGGCCAAGGTAAGAGATGTGCAGCAAAAGCTAGATAAAAGCCCCACTGCAATTTAAGAAAGAATTCAGAAAGCTTTCTGTAAGAGTATTCCTATAGATCCAGAAGCTACAGAAAGTAGATAAGTTAGTAGTTGTGGCAAGAGTATCCCAGACTTAGTAGTTGTGGCAAAGAGAATGTACAATCATAGAGGGACTGCGGAAGAAAGGCAGGCGAAGTCAGAGAGCTGTCAGACTCGGAACCTGACTCGGAACCTGACTACTGCAGGAGTTCTGAGAGAGCAAGAGAGACAATTAAAGAAAATTGCAGGAGACGGGCCAGACATGAGCGGGCGTAGAAAGAGACCCTGACTGGGGAAAAATTAGTGTGATTGCTGTAAGAAAAAAAGCCATTAGGCCAAAGAGTGTCCCAAGAAGAGACCAGGAAATAAACAAAAAACTCCCATCCTGGATGTTGATGAACTGAGTGACTGGGGAGACGGAGTTCAGTGCCTCTCCCCAATCCCAGAGTAACCATGAAAGTAGAAGAAAGCCTGTTGAGTTTCTAGTAGACACAGTAGCCCAACATTCTGTTCTTTGGGCGCCATAAAACCAATTGTCTAGCAAAACCTCTTAGGTCCAAGAGGCCACCGGGATGAGACAGTACTAATGGACTATTCGAAGAACAGTAGACCTAAGTGTGGGTCGAGTGTTCCACTCATTCATAATTATTCCAGACTGACCATATCCCCTACTTGAGGGATTTGCTCACCAAGCTAGATTCACTTTTATCCCGAGAAGACAGAAGTCCTAGACAAGAGAAGAGAGCCCATTCAGGTGTTGACTGTGAATCTTGAAGAAGAATATCAG
>NW_006409464.1:14122-14984 GCF_000296735.1 Chrysochloris asiatica | reverse complement strand
TAAACAAGTTGGACTCATCTGCCTTGTAGCTAGAACTCTGTATATGGAAATGTTGCACTATCCTGCCATGTAGCTACCTCTCTGTATATGAACATATTGGACTTGTCTCCAATGTAGCTAGCTCTCAGTATATGGACATATTGAACTCATCTGCCATGTAGCTAGAATCCTGCATATGGACATGTTGGAGTACTCTGCCACGTAGCTAGCTCTCTGTATATACTTAAGTTACACTCATCTGCCTTGTAGCTAGAACTCTGTATATGGAAATGTTGCACTACCCTGCCATATAGATAGCTCTCTGTATATGGACATTTTGGACTAGTCTGCCATGTAGCTAGCTCTATGTATATGGATATGCTGACTGATCTGCCAAGTAGGTAGCTCTCTGTATATGAACATATTGGATTTGTCTGCCATGTATCTGGCTCTGAGTATACGGACATGTTGAACTCATCGGTCATGTAGCTAGTATTGTGTATATGGACATGTTGGACTTCTATGCCATGTAGCTAACTCTCAGTGTATAAAAACACTTTGCACTAATCTGCCATGTAGCTTGAACTCTGTATATGGAAATGATGTACTACTCTGCCATGAACCTAGATCTCTGCATATGGACATTTTGGTCTCATCAGCCATGTAGCTAGTACCCTGTATATGGACATGTTGGACTGATCTGCCATGTAGGGAGCTCTCAGTATATGTACACATTGGAAATATCTGTCATGTAACTAGAACTCTGTATATGGAAATATTGCACTACCATACCATGTAGCTAGCTCTCTGTATGTAGAAACGTTTTACTCATTTGCCTTGTAGCTTGAATTCTGTATATGTAAATGTTGCACTACCCTGCCAC
>NW_006409464.1:12513-14022 GCF_000296735.1 Chrysochloris asiatica | reverse complement strand
AGAGTTCCAGCGTTTGTTGAACTAAAACCCGAGAAGTAGACCCTGTATGAGTCCGTCAGTACCTTATGACCCTAGACACCTGCAAGAGAACAACGCCGTACATCAGAAAGGAACTTGACCAGGGAATCTTGATGCCATGCCAACCATCCTGGAACACCCCCTTGTTTCCAGTACGTGAACCCCTCTCTATTGACTGTCGGCCCATGCAAAACCTCCGTGAAGCAAACAGGAGAATACGCCTGTTGCCAGACGCAACAATTTAGATGACTCGAAGGCCAGAGAAAATTGCTTAAAAGCCTGTGTGGCCCTAGTGACTCAGTTGCCTGACAGCAGATGTCGCCTTGCCTGAGGACCTGCCTGATACCAAGGCCAACTTAGACTAGACCAAACATCTGACCGTGACACACCTCATAGAGAAGTGGTGGAAAACATCTGATGGTAAAATGAAAGTGCCTGAAGCTTTAAGAGAGCGAATTCTCACAAAAACGCATCAGTCCACTCACATAAACCTTTTTAAAATGCAAGACCTGGGGCCTGCTGAGAATGAGACTTTTCAGAAGTAAAACCCAGAAAATATAGTTACAAGTATCTGTTAGTCTTTATAGACCCACCTTCATTTCCAAAGTAAGTCAGAGTTTAGCTAAAGTACTGGGGGCCGATTGGAAATTACATTGTGTATACAGACCCCAGAGTACAGGTCAAGTGGATAAAATGAATAGAACCCTAAAAGAGACCTTAACTAAATTAACCTTGGAAACTCATAGTAACTTGATAGCTCTTCTCCCCTTTGCCCTCTATAAAGTGAGAAAATGTCCAACTGTAATTAGTAAATATTATATACCTCTCTCTAATAAGTAGTAGGCTTGCTCCACAAGAACTCCCTGGGTGCATAAGAGAAACTTTTGTGTCTTGGTTCAATTAATCCCCAGGTTAACTAACCATTCTGAAGAAGATGTCCTCATGTGTTTCGGCGACAACCTTGTTAGAGTTAAACGTGAGCCCATATCTGCCCTTACAATTGACTGTACCTCTAAGATTAGAGTTAGGCAGTGTCAGAACAGGTGTTTCTTCCTTAGTTCTGCAAGAGCAGCACTACAGCGCTTTGAAGGCAGCTATAGACATAGGTATTGAAGGACTAGAAAACTCAATCCCTCATCTGCAAGAGTCCTTGACTTCCTTAGTAGAAGAAGTATTAAAGAGTGATCTGCCATGCAGCTACTACCTTCTATATGGACATGTTGGACTGATCTGCCATGTAGGTAGATCTCAGTATATGGACACGTTGGACACATCAGCCATGTAGCTAGAAATCTGTATATGGACATTCTAGACTCGTCTGAAATGTAGTTAGTTCACTGTACATGGATATTTATGACTAATCTGCCAAATAGTTAGCTCTCAGTATATGGACACATTGCACAGATCTGCCATGTAGCTAGAACTCTGTATATGGAAAGGTTGCACTACTCTGCCATGTAGCAAGTTCTCTGTATATGAACATATTGGACT
>NW_006409464.1:3648-4568 GCF_000296735.1 Chrysochloris asiatica | reverse complement strand
TGCCTTGTAGCTAGCACCCTGTATATGGACATGTTGGGCTTCTCTGCCATGTAGCTAGCTCTCAGTATATGGACACTTTGGACTCACCTGCCATGTAGATAGAACTCTGTATATGGACATGTTGGACTTCTGAGCAAAGTAGCTAGCTCCCTGTATATGGACATTTTGGACTTGTCTACCATTTAGTTAGATCACTGTACATGAACACATTGGACACATCTGCCATGTAGCTAGAACTCTATATATGTAAATGCTGCACTAACCTGTCATGTAGCTAGCTCACTCTATGTGAACATATTGGATTTGTCTGCCATGAAGCTAGCTCTCAGTATATGGACATGTTGGACTCATCTACCATGTAGCTAATACACTGTGTATGGACATGTTGCACAACTCTGCCATGTAGTTAGCTCTCTGTGTATAGACAAGTTGGACTCGTCTTCCTTTTATCTAGAACTCTGTATATGGAAATGTTCCAATACCCTGCCATACCTAGCTCTCTATACATACACAAATTTGAATCATCTACCTCTTAGCTAGAACACTGTATATGGAAATGTTGCACTACCCTACCATGTAGCAAGCTCTCTGTATATGGACATTTTGGACTCTTCTGCCATGTACCTAGGTCTATGTACATGGATATGTTGGACTGATCTGACGAGAAGGCAGCTCTCTATATATGAACATATTGCACTACCCTGCCATCTAGCTAGCTCTCTGTATATGAACATATTGGATTTGTTGGGCATGTAGCTAGCTCTCAGTATATGGACATGTTGGGCATACCTACAATGTAACTAGAACTCTGTATATGGAAATGTTGCACTACTCTGCCAAATAGCTAGCTCTCTGTATATAGACAAGATGGACTCATCTGCCTTGTAGCTAGAAACCTGTATATGAAAATTTTGCACTAC
>NW_006409464.1:3045-3548 GCF_000296735.1 Chrysochloris asiatica | reverse complement strand
TACACTACTCTGCCATGTAGCTAGCTCTCTGTATATAGACAAGTTGAACTGATCTGCCATGTAGCTTGAACTCTGTATATGGGCACGATGCACTACTCCGCCATGTAGGTAGCTCTCTGTATATAGACAAGTCGGACTCATCTGCCTTGTAGCTAGAACTCTGTATATGAAAATGTTGCACTACCCTGCCATGTAGCTAGCTTTCTCTATATAGACAAGTTTGACTCATCTGCCTTGTAGCTAGAAATCTGTATATGGAAATGTTGCACTACCCTGCCATGTAGCTAGCCTCTGTATATGGACATTTGGGAGTCATCTTCCATGTTGCTAGCTCATTGTACATTGATATGTTGGACTGCTCTGCCAAGTAGGTAGCTCTCTGTATATGAACATATTGGAGTTGTCTGCATGTTTACCTGTGCTTTATTGACTATGCAAAGGCTTTCGATTCTGTGGATCATGACAAGCTATGGACAACATTGAGAAGTATGAGTATTCCAGAA
>NW_006409464.1:725-1242 GCF_000296735.1 Chrysochloris asiatica | reverse complement strand
TAGCTAGCTCTCAGTATATGGACATGTTGGACTCATCGGCCATGTAGCTAGTAACCTGTATATGGACATGTTGGCCAACTGTGCCATGTAGCTAACTCTCAGTATATGGATTCGATGGACACATCTGCCATGTAGCTAGAACTCTTTATATGGAAATATTGCACTACTCTGCCATATAGCTATCTCTGTGTATATAGACAAGTTGGACTCATCTGCCTTGTAGCTAGAATTCTGTATATGGAAAGGTTTGACTACACTTCCATGTAGCTAGATCTCTGTATATGGACATTTTGGACTCGTCTGCCATGTTGCTAGCGCTCTATACATGGGTATGTTGGACTTATCTGCCAAATACGTAGGTCTCTGTCTAAGAACATATTGGATTTGTCTGTCATGTAGCTAGCTGTCAGTAGATAGACAAATCGGATTTATCTGCCTTGTAGCTAGATCTCTGTTTTTGGAAATGTTGCTCTACCCTGCCCTGTAGCTAGCTCTCTGTATATGAACATATTGGACT
>NW_006409464.1:0-625 GCF_000296735.1 Chrysochloris asiatica | reverse complement strand
TATATGGACATGTTGGACTCCTCTGCCATGTAGTTAGTACCCTGTATATTGAAATGTTGCACTACTCTGCCTTATAGCTAGCTCTCTGTATATACACAAATTCCAGTCATCTTCCTTGAAGCTCGAACTGTGTATATGGAAATGTTGCACTACCCTGACATGTAGCTCGCTCTAGGTATATGGACATTTTGAACTCGTCTGACATATAGCTAGCTCTCTGTACATAGATATATTGGACTGATCTACTGAGTAGGTGGCTTTCTGTATATGAACATATTGGACTTGTCTGCCATGTAGTTAGCTCTCATTAAATAGACAAGTTGGAATGATATGCCTTGTAGCTAGAAGTCTGTGTATTGAAATGTTGTGCTACATTTCCATGTAGCTATCTCTTTGTATATAAACATATTGGACTCGTCTGCCTTGTAGCTAGCTCTCTGTACATGGGTATGTTAGACTGATCTGCCAAGTTGGTAGCTCTCTATACAAGAATATATTGGACTTGTCTGCCATGTAGCAGGCTCTCTGTACATGGACATGTTGGACTGTTCTACAAAGTAGGCAGCTCTCTGTATATGAACATATTGGAATTGTCTGCCATGTAGCTAGCTCTCAGGATATAGTC
>NW_006409463.1:50526-54443 GCF_000296735.1 Chrysochloris asiatica | reverse complement strand
CTTTTTAATGGCCTTTTGCTTTCTTCATGTGTGATGGTCTTGATGTCATTCCACAGCATCTCTGTCTTTAGTTATTAGTGTCCAATGTGTCAAATCTGTTCTTGACATGATCTCTAAATTCAGGTGTTATATGTTGTTGTTATTGTTAAGTGCTGTTGAGTCAGTTTTAACTCATAGAGTCTCTGTATAGGGTTTCTGAGGAGTGGCTAGTGGGTTTGAAACACTGACATTGTGGTTAGCAGTCCAGTGTTTATCCTAAAGTGTTATACCAGGACTGCTTGGTGGAATATATTCAAGTTCATATTTAGGTTCCTGTGAATTTGTTTTAATTTTCTTTACATTTGACCTGAACTTGCATATGGATAATTGATGGTCTTTTCCTCAGTTGGCTCCTGACCTTGTTTTGGCTAATGATATTGAGCTTCTTATCACCTCTTCCTACAGATAGAGTCAGTTTGAATCCTGTGCATTCCATGTGGTGAGATTGATGTGTGTGTTCACCATTTATGTTGTTTAACAAAGCTACTTGCAATGAATATGTCATTGATATTGCAAAATTCTACCACTTTCCTATTAGTTTGTCATATTGTGGTGGCTTGTGTGTTGCTGTGATGTTGGTATTTTAAATGCCAGCAGGGTCACCCATGGTGGACAGTCTTCCAAACTAAGACAGACTAGGAAAAAGGAGAGGTGAGCTACTTCTAAATCTTTGGCTAAAGATTTAGATAACCTTATGAATAGCAGCAGAGCATTGTCATATAGAATGTCAGAAGGTGAGCCTCTCAGGCTGGAAAGCACTCAAAATACAACTGGGTTAGAGCTGCCTCCACAAAGTAGAGTTCACTGTGGTGACATACAAAAAAATAAAGTTTTCAAGAACTTCATTTGCTGATGGGGCGCAACTCAAAATGAGGAGAAACAGCTGCTAGCATTCATTAATAATCAGAACATGGAATGTACAAAGTACAAATCTAGCAAAATTGCAAGTTATCAAAAATGAAAAGGTATTCATAAAGATCAATATCCTAGATATTGGTGAACTGAAGTGAACTGGTATTGGCCATTTTTAATCCGACAGTCCAATGGTTTACTATGCCAGGAATGGCAAATTGAAGTGTAATGGCATCACATTCATCATCAAAAAGAACATTTCAAGATCTATCTAGAAGTACAAAACTGTCTGTGATAGGATAATATCCATATATCTGCAGGGAAGACCAGTTAATACCACTAATATTCAAATGTATGTACCAACCATTAAAGCCAGTGATGATAAAATTAAAGATTTTACCCAACTTCTTCAGTCTGAAATTGATCAAACATGCAATCAAGATATATTAATATTACTGGTGATTGGAATGCAAAAGTTGGAAACAAAGAGGAAGAGGCAGTAGTTATAAAATATGGCCTTGATGGTAGAAATGACACTGGAGATCGCATGATAGAATTTTGAAAGACCAATGACTTGTTCATTACAAGTACCTTTTTTTTAACAACACAGAAAGCGACTGACAATACACATGGACCTTACAAGATGGAATACAAAGGAATCAAATTGACTACATCTGTGGGAAAAGAAGGTAGAAAAGCTGAATACCATCAGCCAAAACAAGACCAGGAGCAGACTGTGGAATAGACTTTCAATTGCATGCATGCCAGTTCAGGCCAAAGCTGAAGAAAATTAAAGCAAGTCTGTGAGAGCCAAAACATGACCTTGAGTACATCCTGCTGGAATTTAGAGACTATCCCAAGAACAGAATTGATGCATTAGACACTAATAATCAAAGACCAGAAGAGTTGTGGGATGACATCAAGAACATCATACAGGAAGAAAGCAAAATGTAATTAATAAGTAAGAAAGAAAAGACCAAAATTGCTGCCAGAAGAGACACTGAAACTTGCTCTTTAGCATAGAGATGCTAAAACAAATAGAAGAAAGGAGGAGGTAAAAGAGTTGAACAGAAAATTTCAAAGGTCAGCTTGTGAATACAAAGACAGGTATGATAATGACATGGGCAAAGACCAAAAGGGAAGAAGACGCTCAGCATTTCTCAAGCTCAAAGAATTGAAGATAAAATTCAAGCCTCAGCCTATAGTATTGAAGGATTCTATGGGCAAAAGATTGAATGATGAAGAAAACTTCAAAAGAAGATAGAAGGAATGAACAGAGTTACTGTACCAAAAGGAAATGGTTGATGTTCATCCATTTCAAGAAGCAGCATATGATCAAGAGCCAGTTGTACTGAAGGAAGAAGTCCAAGGTGCATTGAAGACACTGGCAAAGTACAAGGCTCCAGGAATTAATGGGATATAAATTAAAATCTTTCAACAAACTGATGTCACAGTGGAGGCACTCACTCATCTATGCCAAGAAATTTGGAAGATAGTTACCTGGCCATCTGATTGGAAGAAACCCATATTTCTGCACATTCCAAAGAGAGATGGCTCAATGGAATGTGGAAATCATTGAACAATATCATTAATATCACATGCAAGTAAAATTTTGCTAAAGACAATTAAAATGGCTGCAACACTACATCAACAGGGAATTGCCAGAAACTCAAGCCAGATTCAGACGAGGACATTGAATACGAGATATTGTTGCTGATGTCAGATCGATCTTGCCTGAAAGCAGAGAAAACCAGAAAGATGATTATCTTGTGCTTTATTTACTATGCAAAGGCTTTCAATTGTGTGGATCATGACAAGCTATGGATAACATTTTGAAGAGTGGGTATTTGATCAAGAGGCAGTGGCTCGAACAGAACAAGATAATACAGAATGGTTTAAAATCAGGAAAGGTGTGTGCCCGGACTGTATTCTTTCACCATACTTATTCAATCTGTATGCTTAGCACATAATCTGAGAAACTAGATTATATGACAAAGAATGTGGCATCAGGGTTGGAGGAAGACTCATTAACAATCTGTGAAATGCATGTGACACAACTTGCTTGGTGAAAGTAAAGATTTAAAATACTGATGAAGATCAAAGACTACAGCCTTCAATCTGGATTGCACCTCACTAAAGAAAACAAAACCCCTCACAACTGAATTAGTAAATAACATCATGATAAATGGATGAAGTTGTCAAAGAATGGGAAGTTTGGAATTCCCATTCTTTGCAATGTTATCCATACTTTGTCCTTGAGTCCACAATCAACACTTATGGAAGTAGCAGTCAAGAAATCAAACGGTATATTGCACCAATCTCTTTAAAGTGTTCAAAAGCAAAGATGTCAGTTTGAGGACTAAGGTGAACCTGGTATACACCTTATGTCGAAGAATTGATGCATTTGAGTTGTGACATTGGAGAAGATTATTGAAAGTACCGTGGACTGCCAGAAGAACAAACAAATCTGTGTTGGAAGAGGTACAGTCAGAATGCTCCTTAGAAGCCAAGATGGCCAGACTTTATCTCTCCTACTTGGGACATGTTGTAAGGAGGGACCAGTTTCTGGAGAAGGACATCATATCATGCTTGGTAAAGTGGAGGGTCAACAATAAAGATGAAGACCCCCAAAGAGATGGATTGACACAGCGCAGCATCAGAATGCTTAAGCGTAACAACAGTTGTGAGGATGGCGCAGGACAGGGCAGTGTTTTGTTCTGTTGTGCATAGGGCCACTCACTATGAGTCAGAACCGACTCAGTGGCACCTAACAACAACAAAAACAAATTGTAAAATTCTGTAATGTGATCTCCAGTGTCATTTCTGTCACAGGCTGTATTTTCCAACTATGGATCCTTCCTCTTTGTCTGTAACTTTGGTATTCCAATCATCAGTTATTATCAATCACCTTGAATGCTTGTTTTGCAATGCAGCTTGTTCTCATACAGCTCATTGAGGGTCTTCCTCTTTTCATCGACCCTTTACCAAGCATGAAGTCCTTCTCTAGGGACAGGTCTCTCCTGATA
>NW_006409463.1:35050-49766 GCF_000296735.1 Chrysochloris asiatica | reverse complement strand
TTTTAAAACACACATTATCCCCTCGTTCTTTTTGAACAATTGCCTCTTAGTCTAGGTACAGGTTCCTCATGAACACAATTTAGTGTTTGGAATTTCCATTCTTTGCAATGTTATCCATATTTTGTTATGATCCACACAGTTGAATGCCTTTGCATGGTAAATAAAACCCGAGTAAACATTTTCCTGGTATTCTTCTGGTATCTGAAATATTGGTGGCATAGCTTCTAGCATCACAGCACAGCTAACCAATTGATTGATGAGTGATGGATTCTGACTCATAGTGAGTCAGAATCTGTTGAAACCCATGTACTCACTATAGATTAGTAGGTAAACAACAGTTGTTGTTGTTGTTAAGTGCCGTCGAGTCAATTTTGACTCATAGCGATCCTGTATAGGGTTTCCGAGGATATGTTTCCTAGGGTTTCTGGGAAGTAAAATCAGTGACTGAGGAGAAAGCAGGGGTCTGGTGTGCAGCAGGGACTCAGAAACTGTTCCTTTGTCACCCCTCCCAGCAGCTGACGCGGACTACCAGGGCTTAAAGTACTCCCCACTCTTTGGACTGAGTCCTCCGCTTCAAGGGAAGAAACCTGGAAGCTTTGCCTCAGTGGAACAAAAACAAGGGTGAGGTTTGCTGAAGGCTCAGGCCTGCAAGTTGGGGCCCTCAGCCCCAGGGCTTCTCTCAATATAATGGGTGGGGCCTAGTCAAAGCTCGTGAAGGCCCAGTTTGGATACCCGGAGTCGACCGCTATGCCTGACTGCACAGGGTGTCAGTTCTGCCATGTTTCTGCTGCATTCCGGCGTCATATGTCAGCACCTCGTGAAAATCTTCCAGTCCCAGCTTTGAATAGCCCCTTGGCTGCCTGAGAGTGAGGAGGATGGCTCTGTTTTGCCTGTCAAATCAACCGCTTTGTCTGTCTACTGGCAGGTAAGCTGGGTCCCTTACATAATACCGACCAGGCCATCCCGGTCAGGGCTGATTCTACCTGCCCAGGCTGAACAAACAGCCATTCAAACTGGCCCACCAACACTCGCTTGGTGTAGCGTCAGGCAGGAGCTGCTGCTATTCTTTAGAGCAATTCACTGACAGGCTCTGAGCAGATGTCTAGCACTCTACAGGAGAGGGAGCCGAGCTCTGACTTGTACCTTCCAGCTAAGGCAAATCCTCCTTTCTTAGCTGAGTCAAACCTTGCAGAGAACCCATGATGACTTCAAGACTCACTGGGGATGTCATACAGAAAGTGGGCCACATGAAACGAGATGGAGACCTTCATATACAAAAAGCACATGAATATATACTGAGAACCCAAAAACCTGGTGGATTGTTTCTTTCTCCTAAGCTGCTAGGAGACTCAGGACAAATTTAGCCTTGGCAATCATAATGAACTCATCCTGGGTGCCTGATAAAATCTTCTAATTTTCTTTAATTGGTTCTGTTTCTTTTATTTTTAAGGCATTTCGAAAATCTTAAGGAAATAAGTAAAGGGCATGGATTCTAAACTAATAAATAGTAAATAACCTATAAATTTTATTGCATTAGATGACCACATTTACTAATTTTTAAAAACTTTTTATTGTGAATTGAGTGAAGGTTTACAGAGCAAGTTATCAGTTTTACATTCAACAAATCATATACTTTGCTTCGTTATAGTGACCGCAACCCCCTCCATGTACTATCAGTTAACAGTATTTACCTCTATTCACTTTTACTCTTGTATTCCTCCCTGTGCCTTCCACTACCTTCATGTTTCTTCTGCTCTTCTATATATGTTAACACGTGTCTGCCCTCTAGTCCATGAATAATTTTCCCTCCTCCCTCTCCCGTAACCATCATAGAATGTATCTTTTATCAAGAAAATCTTTCCCTAACTTTTTACAGCAGTGATTTCAGGCAATGTTGTTTCTTTTGTGATTGACTAATTCCACTCAGCATAGTATCCTCCAGGTTCATCCACGTTGTGAAGTATTTTGCAGATTCATTTTGATTTTTGAATGTTGCCTAGTATTTCATTGTGTGTATGTACCAAACTTTGGTTAACCATTCTTCTGTTGATGGGCTTTTAGGCTGTCTTCATCTTTTTGATGTATCGCTTGTAGACAGCATATTGAAGGATCCTGTTTTTTTGTTTTTAACTTTTTATTGTGAACTGAGACTTACAGATCATCACTTTTATATTCAAAAAGTCATAAGCTTTGTTTCATTACAATGATTACAATCCCCTCCACGTACCATCAGTTAACACTATTTAACTCTATTCACTTTAACTCCTGTATTCCTTCCTATGTCTCACACTACCCTCATCTTTCCTCTGTTAACCTCACTCTTATTGTGTTTTGCTCGCCCTGTCACCCATGATAACATGTGTGTCTGTTTTCTAAACTGTGAATTATTTTCTCTCCCCGCCCCTACTGTAACAATCATAGATTGTTTCTTTTATCATGAAAACCTTTTAACTTTTGACAACATTGGTCTCATACAATACCTGCCCTTTTGTGATTGCCTAATTTCATTCACCGTAACATCCTCCAGGTTTATCCATGCTGGGCGGTGTTTCACAGATTCATCTTTACTCTTCAGTGTTGCATAGTATTTCATCGTGTGTATGTACTAGAGTTTTTTAAACATTCTTCTGTTGATGGGCATTTAGGCTGTCTCCAGTTTTTGTTATGTAGGTCTTGTGCATATTGGAGGATCCTGTTTTCTTATCCACTCTGCTACCTTCTTTCTCCTGACTTGTATACTTAATACATTTATACTTAGTGTAATTATCGATAAGTAGGAATAGATTGCTGTCATTTTGCTACTTTTTTTTGTATGTGTGCTGCTACTAGTTTCTTTGTTTCACATTTTCTGCACTGAGCTCATTTTCTTCATGAATTTACTTTTTATCTTCATTTCTGTTGCATTAATATTTACTAAATCTCTCTGATTTTCCTCTTTTTTATAGTGGTGTGAAGATGTATAAATTTTCTTTGAGGTTACCCTGTAGTTTATTAATTTTTTCCTGTTTAAAACAGCATATTTTATATTGAAATCTACTTGACTTTCTCATCATTTGGAAGTTCTACAGCTACACTATTCTCTCTTTCTATTTTGCAGTTGACTTCATTACAGATTGATTATCTCTAGTTCCCTATTTTAAGTCTTATAGCTTTGTTTTACTTTAACTACTTCTATATCTGGATTGAAGGAGCTCTGGTAGCATAGTGGTTAACGAATCGGGCTGCGAACCTTAAGGTCAGCAGTTCGAAACGACCAGCTGTTCTGTGGGAGAAAGATGAGTCTTTCTTCTTCCTTAAAGATTTACAGCCTTGGAAACCCTGTACAGGGTCGCTGTGAGTCCATTCCGACTCCACAGCACATGACCACCACCACCACCATATCTGGATTGAGTTCTGGGTGGTGTTGTCATGTATGTTAATCTCAGGTTATTGTCTGCTGTTTTGGTTCTCAGTCCCTGGTGGTGGTGGTAGTGTGCCATGGAGTCAGATCCTGCATAAGGTTTCCGAGACTGTAAATCTTTATGGGAGCAGAAAGCCTGATCTTTCTCCCTTGGAATGGCTGGTAGTTTCAAACTGCTGATCATGAGGTTAGCAGCCCAACTCCTAACCATTACGCTACCAGAGCTCCTTAGAACACCCATTAGTATGTTTTGTAAAGTTGGTCTGATTATTACAAATTCCTTTAATTTCTATTTATCTGGAAATGTCCTAATTTTGTTGTCTCATTTGAAGGACAGCTTTGCTGGGTATATGATTTTTGGTTGGTAGTTATTTTCATTCAGAGTTTTGTATCTGTCATCCCATTGTCTTCTTGCCTGCATGGTTTCTGCTGAGAAATCAGAGCTTAGTTATATTGGTTCTCCTTTGTAGGTAACTTTTTTTTTTCCCTGAGATGTTCTCAGGATTTTTTCTTTGTCTTTGGTTTTGGAAAGTTTGATTCTATTTGTCTTGGTGACTTTCTTTTGGGATCTCTCCTGTTTGGTGTTCATTCAGCTTGTATGCTTAACTTCTCATCTTTCATGATGTTAGGGAAGTTTTTTTCCAACAATTTTCTCTGTGCTTTTAATTGTCTCTTTCTGTTCTGGAATTCCAGTTACCCATAGGATATTCCTCTTCATGGTGTCCCACATAACTTAGCCTTTCTTTGGATTTTTTTCATTCTTTTTCTGATTGTTCTCTAGCATACTTGTATTAGAGATTATCTTCAAGTTCACCAATTCAAGCTTCAATTGCTTCATATCTACTCCTTTGCCCTTTCAATGTATTGTCCATTTCTGAAATCTTAGTATTTATCTTCTTGGTTTCTAATTGCAGGTTTTATATTGCTTCAAAATTTGTGTTTATTTTGTCTGTTTTTTCTTGTAGTTTTTTCCTGAATGTTTTTAAAGATTTGTTTTTGTTTTGCATTCTCATTGTTTTTCTCATTTTTTCTGTCAATCCTTTGAAAGTACTTAAATATCATTCCTTTGAATTCTTTTTCAGTTACTTCCATTACCTTTTCTTCCTCAGAAACATTTTCTGACTCTGAATCTTTGTCATTTGTTTGAGCCATACTGTCTTGTTTTTTCATGTGAGTTAAAATGGTCTATTGTCTCTGGGTCATTGTGGTGTTGTTGTATTTGTATTTAATTGATGATTGTAGTTTTATGTGTTCTTAAGCTCTCACCAACTGTCTTCTGTGGGTGTAGTTAGAGAATGGAAGTTTGCATACCTTTCTACATTCAGTGTTTGTGCACCTCAGTTTAGGGTGGGTTTGGCTGGTGTTGGCTGCTGTCTATCATTGATCAGGAGCTGGTATTGGCTCTTGCCTGGTGGGTGGTACTGCAGAGGTACTTCTGTGACTGGATTGGATGGGCACGGTTGCTATCTCCTCTCAAGTGGAACAGGTGAGAAGTCCCTCTCTTTCCACACAAAAGAAAAGTGAACAGAACAAACAACGAAGTAACCAGTAGTGAAAAGATAAAATAATAAAGGAGACAAAATAAATTTTAAAAGTCAGCAACCAGAAAAAAAAGAATAGCATAACTAAAAAGATAAACGAGGAAAATGAAGCTATAGAAGAGAAAAATAAGAAAGAAAATAAAACCAAGAAATTTAAAAAAACAAGGAGAGGGACAATGAAAAGAGGAGAGTAGAAAGTAGTAAAGAAAGATCCAAAGGAAAAAAAGAGAAATGAGAAACAGAAGAAAAGAAAGAAAAACAAAAGCAGAGATAGAAAGGATAAGATTCGAGGAAATGGAAAGAGAGATGAAGGAAGAATGAACAAACGAAAACAACTGAACAGTGAAAAGAAAAACAAAGAAAGCAGTGTAGCTGTTGGACCTGGAGAGGAGAAAATCTGGGGGCTCCTACAAGTGAAGAACCTCACGAAGGTGGGTGCAGGAGGGATATGGCAGTGGTGTCCTTAGATCTTGATGGAGTTCCTATAGGCTGAGGCTTAGGTGTTGTCCATGTTCAGAGCACTCAGTTGCCCAGAGCACTCAATCTAGAAGTAATTCATGGAGGTCCTTGATGGAGCTGGTTTCAGTGTCCTTTCGGACCACAGGGCAACTGAGGGCAGGGTGGCTGGTTATGAGAGTTTCTGCTAGACTAATTAATGCTGGTCTGGCGACTCTGCAGGTTCTGTAGGTCTGGAGTCGAACCCACCCGAGTCCAGTCACCAAAACAGCAGAGTTGGGCCCCACCTCACACTAGCATGACTCCCACTATGTGACTCTGAACTCCCAGAGAGCAAGGTCTGGGCTGAGGTCGGATGATGGTGGGACCTAGCCATACCTTTGGTCACTAGGGAAACATGGGGGATAAAAAGGAATTGCACCTTTCCTGCTGTCTGTGTGAATCTGTTCTGTCAGGCCACCTTCTGTTGTCAAAGCTGACCATAAAAGTTTACCATGGTTTCACTGTGTCTGGAGAGCTGTTCACCAGTCAGTTTTCCGCTCTTTCTGTCCCTGCTCAGCTTCTCCTCCCAGCAAGCACTCAATACGCATCTTTAACTTTTCCTTTGAAGTTCAGGGTTCAAGGATTTTCATATGTGTCTGTTTCATTTGAGCTCTCATATCTTTGTTCTAGAGGGTCCATGTAGTGTGTCTGTTTAGTCTGCCATCATACCAGAAGTAGTTTTTATTGTGAATTGAGTGATAGTTTACACAGGAGAACATCAGTTTTACACTCATAGTTTCATTGCAATGATTACAATCCCCTCCATGCATCATCATTCAACAGTATTTGCCTCTATTCCCTGTGTTTTTTTTTTTTTTTTATGTATACAAAAACACTCAGAAATATCACAGAAGGTTATGACAACTGTTTTTGAATTCTAAATGGGTAATCTTGATAGAATTTCTTGAAGGACGCAAGACAATCACAGGGGCTTACTACAATATATTTAATTTAATAGAATATTTTTTGAAATTTCTGCTGGGAGGGAGGGGGAAAGAGGAAGTTTTTTTGGGGTGGGGACAATGAATTTATGTTAATGGCAGTAGAATGCTTTGGATGGTTGTTGTTGTTAAGTCCCATGGAATCAGTGCAGGGACTCGTGACCCTGCACAGGGTTTCCAAGGCTGTAAATCTTTATGGGAGCAGAATGTCTCATCTTTCTCCCGCGGAGCAGCTGGTAGTTTCAAACTGCTGACCTTGAGGTTGGCAGCCTGACTTGTAACCACTACGCTACCAGAGCTCCTTGCTTTGGATGGTTGTTGTTGTTGTTATGTGCCGTGGAGTCGGTTCCGACTCATAGTGACCCTACAGAGGGTTTCCAAGGCTGTAAATCTTTACGGGAGCAGACCGCCTCATCTTTCTCCCGCGGAACTGCTGGTAGTTTCGAACTGCTGATCTTGCGGCTTGCAGCCCGATTCGTAACCACTACGCTCGCTACCAGAGCTCCTTAGCAGAACATAAAAAATGTCATTGAGTTGTAAATGTGGAAATTGTTATGTTGGTATTTTGGTATGTGTATGTTTCACCACAATAAACAAACAAATAGAGAGAGAGAGAGAAAATGGAAATTTCAATATATACAAAAAAACAAAAATAGTGTACCCCAATATAATAATAATCTTTGTCCAATAATAGTCAATCTTTGTCCATTCTTTCCTATCTATGCCTACATCTTCTTCTACTATCATATGATTCTGAAACAAATCCCAGACATCATATAAACTCATCTTAGTGTTTTAATACATATGTCTAAGGATAACAAAATCCCAATATCATTATCACAGCAAACGACACTTTAATAGTAATTCCTTAATATCATCAAGATTTCACCAAGATTTGAATTTTCAATTGTCTCATATTATTTGGAGAGTGTAGTGGCTCCATAAGATAAGCACTGGACTGCAAACCACAAAGTCTGAGGTTCAAGTCTGCCAGCTACTCCATGGGGAAAATATGAGGCTTTCTGCTTACCCAAAGACCCTATACAGGATTGTTATAAATTGGAACCACTCAACAGCACTTAACAACAACAACAAATTATTTTGTTTGGGATTATTTGTGTTTTAAGTCTCATTTAATATATATATTTCCACTTCGTTTTGAAATTTTTCCTTGCAATTTTCTTATTAATGAAACTAGAGTTTCCTGATATTGTTGTTAAGTGCCGTCAAGTTGATTCTGATTCATAGCGACCCTATATAGGGTTCAGGGAGCAAACTGGTAAATTCCTACATCTTGGATAGTCCTGACTGTATTTTGTTTTGTGCTTTGACATGTTTCTCTATCTTCTGTATTTCCTATAAATTGGTTGTTGTTAAGTGCCATCAAGTTGATTCCAACCCATAGCAACCCTGTATAGGGTTTCCAAAGAGCAGCTGGTGAGCTTGAACCGCTGACCTTGCAGTTCAAATGACTTTACAGTCTGATGCATATTTGGTTGTTGTTGTTAAGTGCCGAACCAACCCATAGCGACCCTGTACAGGGCTTCCGAGGCTGTAAATCTTTACGGGAGCAGAAAGCGTCATAGCTAAAACGTTTATAAGCTGTTGAGCCTTCCACTTCATGAATAGGCTACATTTTTCAGTTTACGTTGGTTTCCTTAATATCTGTCTTACTAAAATTGTTTCTACGACTTCGTCTTTTTTTGTGTGGATAGAACTGGAAGTCTTAGTTGTTCTTAAGTTGAGTTTTCTACCTCTTTGTTGCTGATGGCTACAAATACAACTGCATTTTTTTTTTAATGCTGATTTTGTATCTAGCAACTGGTTAAACTCTCTTATTAAATTTATGAATGTATCCTAGATTTCACTGGGTTTTCTACATAGATAATCCTTATCATCTGATGAATGACACTTGCTTCTTCCTTTCATGTGTTTTCTTCGTTTCATGTGTTTTCTAATAAAATGATGAATGCAAGAGATATATCCTTGTTTCTGATCTCAACCTTAAAGGAATGTTCTAATGTTTCACAATGACCTATCAAGGGATGTTGTATCTAGCTCATGAATAAGGTTGGTCTGTAATTATCCTTTGTTTTTTTCTAACGCTATTTTCAAATCAAGATTATGGAAGCATCATTGACTCGCTTGTGAATAGTCCCTTATTTTTTTACTGGCATTTGTTTTTTCTTAAATATTTGATGAACTTGCTATTAAAATCCTAAAATATGATTTTATTGTTTTTTGTTGTTTCCTTTGAATTAACAATGAACACTTAATTCAATGTATTAATGACTATAGAACTACTAGGTTTAATATTTCTTTTTAAGTCAGTTGTATTTATATTGCCCTAGTTGTTGTTGAAAGGAGTTCTGGTAGCGTAGTGGTTATGAATCAGGCTGCGAACCTTAAGGTCAGCAGTTCGAAACTACCAGCCGCTCTGTGAGAGAAAGATGAGGCTTTTTGCTCCCATAAGCCATGGTATTTTCAATAACTTCATATGCATGCGAAAGCTAGACAGTGAGTAAGGAAGACCGTGGAAGAATTGATGCTTTTGAGTTATGATGTTGGAGGAGAATATTGAAAGTGCCATGGGCTGCCAAAAGAACCAACAGATCTGTTTTGGAAGAAGTGCAGCCAGAGTGCTCCTTGGAGGCCAAGGTGACCAAACTTCATCTCTCATACTTCGGATATATTGTCAGGAGGGACCAGTCGTTTGAGAAGGATATCATGTTTGGTAGGGTGGAGGGTCAGAGAAAAAGAGGAAGACCCCCAATGGATTGGCCAGGTGGCAGCATTGATGGACTCAAGCATAGCCACAGTAGTGAGATTGGCCCAGGATCGGGCAGTGTTTTGTTCTGCTGTGCATAAGGTCACTATGACTTGGTACCGACTCGATGTCACCTAACAACAACAAAAAAGTTTTACAGCCTCAGAAACCCTGTACAGGGTCGCTATGGGTTGGAACCAACTCGACGGCACTTAACAACAACAAGTTGTTGATGTAACTGACTAGATGGCACTTAACAACAACAGCTTGTGCCACCTAGTTGGTTCTATCTCACTTATAGAGACCATGTATAAAGTTTCTGAGGAGGGTGGTGGGTTTGAACTGTCAACCTTGCAGTTAGCAGTCCAATGCTTATTCTGTAGTGCCACATCAGGATTCCTTTTGCTCTAGGGATTTATCCATTATACCTTGTTCCAATTTATTAGAATCAAGTTGTATAGCATATCTTCTTTGTCTGAATCACTACAGCATGTATTATGTATATATTTTCATTTCTAATATTTCTTTGTGTCTCCTTTTTCTTAAATAATAGTTGCATGAAGATTTTGTCTAGTTTACAAGATTTTTCCATGAATCAACTTTTGATCCTCTCGGGTGATAGTTTGTTCAAATTCTTTACATTCTGCTCATATTTTAAAATATTTTAAGTTTTTTCCTACTGTTCTGTAACGTTTTGTTTTTTAATCTAATGTCTTCAGATGATGCTGTGACAAAGGTACTACAAAATACAGTGACTTAAGGATAAAAGTTATTAGCTCCCACACAATAGTAAAAATATCAGTGGATACTTGAGAGCAGGTAGAGAGCAGTGGATACAGTAGGCCATTGGGGATTCAGGTTGACTGTTGGCTCTGCTACCCTCAATGTGTGTCTTCAATTTCTCTGTCTGAGGTTACTGTTGTATCTGTTGCTAGTTGTAGTCCAGTAGAAAAGGATGAAGAGGAACGCTGAAGAAAACATACCTGTCTATCTGCCACCTCTTCAAGGAAGCTCTCTGTGCTTGTCTCCCTTGTTCTTTGATGGTTCTGTTTTCTGTACTGAGCTCCAGAAATGGGTCTGGGGGCCACTGTGTCAGCCATACTTAATACATGTGCTGAGGAAATACTGATGAATGGAAATACTGACAAATTATTTAATTGAATGGATGAAAAATGAATGGAGAGTGTTTGCTGATCTCCTTGAATGAGGGTGTATTTGAAGATCAGCAGTCAAATTATCTAAAAACCTGTCCCTACAGCAAATTAGGGAAATGAAACAAGAAAGAAAGGCAAAATGGCTTCTAAAAATACCAGTGCCTCAGGATCTCATTTTTCACACCTGGCTGGACCAGTTTTGTTTATTCAGAATTTTCTTATTTCCATGTAAATAACATTCCCTGATATTGGTCTGGCTTTGATTCTGTGTCTTCCTGTCCTTTGGTTAAAACAAAACACTGTGGTTAATGAGCTCCTGGATTTACCTATCATTCTATTAACAAGGGCTGCCTCGCCTAGGATTGTCTAGTGTGTCAGGGCATGTGCTTAGTGCCTGACATCTGATATCTAATTACATCTTCACTGGCCAGTGTTACTTACTCTGTTTTGTAGTCCAGAGTGACTGACATGAAGATGGTGTAAGGTTAGGATTTGAACCCAGGTTGGGTCCTTTCCTACTTCAGTTCTCATCTCTCTAATTTAAAGAGTGTTTCCACATCCATCCTCTCAATGAGTCTTTGCAGCCACTATGTGAGGGAGGAGGCAGGATCCCTAATTCCACTTTACATTTGTGGAAGTGAGGGTCTTCATGGCAGTTTCAGGACTTGAACCCAGTCCAGCAAACCCTTGCTCAGCCTTTGCTAGGAGGGTGAATGTGAACAACTTGCTTTCCATCTCCAAGTCTCAATATCTTCATCTGTAAAAGGGGGATAATATGGAAGGGAAAATTTTTTGTGGAAAAAGTCCATTGTTGTTGTTGTTTTTTAAGGTTTTTATTGTGGATTGAGTGAAAGTTTACAGGCATATCTTCAGTTTTACATTCAACAAATCATACACATTGCTTCATTACAATGATTATAATCCTTCCATATACCATCAGTTAATAGTATTTCTCTCTGTTCACTTTAGCTTATTATTATTTTTTTAAAAAACAACAACAACAACAAAAAACTACTCAGGCATATATAATAATTTACACCTCCAAAGGGCACATTCTGCATGTTTACCACCTGGCCACCGGCTCTTAGTCCCTCTCTTCCCATGAATCTAGAGTCCTCAGCCGCTCCCTCCTCCATGACCCCATCTCTGCCTCCATCTCTGGTGTTGCTGCTTCTCTAGATAAGGTCCACATTCAGCTTGTGTACCTCTCCCTTGATGGTCCTAGGGTCGGTCCTCTGTTTCTGGACTGTAAGATTAACCACTCTCCTCTTTGTTTGTTTTTTACAAAACTTCTTGTGACAGTCGCAATTAATCCTGATAACAGTTATTCACTATTGAACCATACGAATCTTATCCCCATCTCTTTTCACCAGACCCATCTAGACAAGATGAAAACTATTTAGTGGGGACTCTTTCTTCTCCCCGACACTCTTAAACTAAACTCCCTCTTGAAACCTTGTAAGCCAGTCACGTCGTGCCTTTATTGCCCCCTCATTTTAGGTAGCCAGTATCTAAGTTGCCTATCCCTATCTACCCTGTGTACAGAGGGGATAGCATTGATACTTGACTCCTTCCCTCTCTGTTGGTATTTAGAGTTACTACCTCCATGAGTATAGATCAGGTTCATCAAATTGTAGCAATTTACCCTTGTTTCCTTTATCAAAAACATTTTTTTTTTTTTTTGTAATATTCCTCTAGTCCAGTTCTGATTATCAAGCCATCAAGGAGTCATAAAAATACTTTTTGAAGCCCTCCTTGTAGTAGAACCTATCAGCAGGGTTGCTAGGGGATGAAATGAGATAATGAAGGCAAAGCAGCTCAGAAAGCATGATTTGTCTGCAGGAAATCAAAGCCTTTCAGGTCCAAGGGAAGGAAGATTAAACCAGAGTATGGAGTGGGTGAAATGAGGAACTGCTGAATTCTTGGCACGTTTTCTGGCCATCTCCAGTGGAGAGCCACATGGTGTTATCTGAGAAGGGTCAGAGAATGATCAAGTCCCAGCTTCTGGGAAGAAGACTCCAGTGAGAGCAGAAGTTCTTGGTCAGCTCCCTCTTCTCTGATCTTTTCTCCTAGCCCAGTCTACCTCACACTTCTCTCACCAGCTTCTCGGGGGCTCTTATCTACTCCTGCCTACTACGTTCCATCTACACAAAAACACACACCTACAGAAATACCTACACACACACATTCCTGATCTGTCTCTTGGGTCTCATACATTCTGTCCCATAAATTCTCCCAACAGAGGCATTTATTCATTCACCAACCAAAACCATTTCTTTAAGCTTTTGTTCATCCTGAGCTGACCTCAGAAGATATTGAGGTAAATAAGCCATGCTTTCCTATCTGGAACAATTGCTTTCCTGTTGATCCTTGAATTGAGATCTCAACTGCATACCTGTCTCCAACTAGTTTTCCAATTTGCTGTCTTTAGGAAACTTATCATTGCATTCTTCTTCTTGTCATTAGAATGATTTAACATTAGCATGCAAATCATGTTGACTAACATTGTATAGATTACTATGGCCTGTGAACAACATTTTTAAATTTCATTTCTCCAGGAATACTACACTGTACAGTTAATGTTGCAGGAAGGCAATATAACAAAGTGGTTAAGAGCTTGGGCTTCTGGGTTAACTCAGACCTGAGTTTGAGTCATGCCTGTGTTTCTAATTACCTGTGAGACCTGGAGTATTTTCTATTACTTGCATAATTATCCCTTTTCTTATTTGTAAAAGTGGGATAGTAATGTAATACCAGACTTAAAAAACTGCAAGAATAAGATGGGATGTTTAGTAAGGGTTTAGCACCCAAGACATCCACCACTTGTCTGTTAGTTTGTTGTACTGTGTTGACTTGCATGTTGCTGTGATGTTGGAAGCTACGCCACTGTTATTTCAAATACTGGCAGGGTCACCGATGGTAGACAGATTTCAGCTGAGCTTCCAGAGTAAGATAGACTAGAAAGAAGGAGAGGCTAACTACTTCTGAATGTTTAGCAACTGCTAACTTTATGAATAGTAGTGGAACACTGTCAGATAGCACCAGAATGTTGAATACTGAAATATCATGAAAAACACTGGAATACTGTCAGATATAGTGCCAGAAGATGAGCCCCTTAGGTTGAAAGGCACTCAAAATATGTTTGGGAAAGAGTTGCCTCCTCAGAGTAGAGCTGACCATGATGATATGAGTAAAGCATTCAGGACATTCATTTTCTGATGGGACACAATGAGGAGAAACCTCTGTAAACATCCACTAATAATTGTGACATGGACTGTATGAAGTATGAATCTAGGAAAACTGGATGTTGTCAGAAATGCAATGGAACACATAAATATCAGTATCTTAGGCATTAGTGAGCTGAAATGGACTGGTGTTGGCCATTTTGAATCTGACAATCATATGGTTTACTATTCTGGGAAAGACAAATTGAAGAGGAATGGCATTGCATTCATCATCAAAAAGAACTATCTTGAAGTAAAATGCTTTCTGTGGTAGGATAATATCCTACCTATAAAGAAGACCAGTTAATACCACTCTACAAATTTACACACCATCCGCTAAAACCTGTGATGATGAAATTGAAGTAAATTTCAACTTCTTCAATCTGAAATTGAAAAAACATACAATCAAGATGTATTGATTATTACTGGTGACTGGAATGCAAAGGTTGGAAACAAAGAGGAAGGATCAGTAGTTGGAAAATAAGGGCCTTGGTGAAAGAAATGATTCTGGAGATCTCATGGTAGAATTATGCAAGACCAATGACTTCTTCATTGCAAATACCTTTTTAAAAGAATATAAAAGACAGTTATACATATGGACCTTGCCAGATGACAGATACAGTAGAAAAGTGCCATATCAACCCAAACAAGGCCAGGGGCAGCCTGTGGACAATCCATCTATTGCTCATATGCAAGTTCAGGCTGAAGCTGAAGAAAATTAAAGCAAGCCCACCAGAGCCAAAATATGAACTTGCACATATCCCACCTGAATTTAGTGACCATCTCAAGAACAGATCCTTGAACTGAGATCTCAACTGCATACCTGTCTCCAATTCGTTAGGCACTAATGACCGAAGACCAGAAGAGTTGTGGGATGACATCAAGAACATCATACAGGAAGAAAGCAAAAGGTCATTAAGAGAGAAAGGCTGTGTTCTTGTGGGCAGGAGGTTGGTTTGCAAAATGTGCCCTTTGGAAATTTAAATGAATATATATTTATAGATATAAATAAGTTAATTTGACTGCAAAGCCGTTTGAACTGCAAGGCCGGCAGTTCAAGCTCACCAGCCGCTCCTTGGAAGCCCTATACAGGGTTACTATGGGTCGGAACTGAATCGGACACTTCACAACAACAACAACATAAATATATGGAGTCCTGGAGTGGCGCTGTGGGCTAATGGTTCAGACTGC
>NW_006409463.1:33575-34826 GCF_000296735.1 Chrysochloris asiatica | reverse complement strand
AACTGCTGACCTTGAGGTTAGCAGCCTGACTCATAACCACTATGCTACCAGAGCTCCTTTTCTGTGTGTTTTGTGTACTTAAAAAAAAAGGGGGCGTAGTGGAGAATAGAGGTAAATACTGTTAACTGATAGTGCACAGAGGGGATTGTAATCATGGCAATGAAACAAAATATGATTTGTTAACTGTAAAACCGATAATCTGTTCTGCAAACTACCACTTGATTCACAATAAAAGCTTTTTTTTTTTTTTTAAGTTATTAAGAAGATAGTGAAGAAGGAAAAGGATTTCAGAAGAAACTTTGAAACTTGCTCTCCAGTGTAGAGATGCTAAGCAAGTCAAAGAAACGAGGAGGTAAAACAGCTGAACAGAAATTTTTGAAGGGCAGCTTGAGATGACAGAATCAAGTGTTATAATGAAATGTGCAAAGATCTGGAGTTCTTGAGATGAAAGATAAGAAAAAATTCAAGCCTCTACTTGCAATATTGAAGGAGGAGCCCTGGTGTGGTGCTGTAGGATAAGCACTGGACTGCAATGCCATTTGAACTGCAAGGTTGGTGGTTCGAACTCACAAGCCACTCCTCAGAAACCCTACACAGGGTCGCTATGCATCAGAACCGACTTCACAGCACTTAACAACAGCAATGGGCCAATTGGACTCTTGGTGTGGTACTGTAGGATCAGCACTGGACTGTGAACCACAAGGTTGACATTTCAAACTCATCAGCTGCTCCTTGGAAACTCTTCCCTGTGAGTCAGAACTGAGTTGGCACAACACGGGCAATTATTGAATGTGCAGAAAGCATCAAAAGAAGATGAAAGGCATACACAAAATCACTGTACCAAAAAGAAATGGTAGCATATGATCCAGAACCAATGGTACTGAAGGAAGAAGTCCAAGGTACACTGAAGGCATTGGCAATGTACAAGGATCTGGGAATTGATAGAATGCAAATTGAAATCTTTCAGCCACCTGATGCAGCACTAGAGGCACCTCACTCATGTCTGCCAAGAAATTAGGAAGACAGCTAACTGGTCAACTGATTAGAAGAAATCCATATTTGTGCCCATTCCATACAGAATTTGGAAATCATCAGAAATATCATTAATATCATATACAAGTAAAAATTTGCTCAAAATAATTTTAAAATGACTATATTGATGGGGAGCTTTCAGAGGTTCAAGCCAGATTTATATAAGGATGTGGAATGAGGGATATCATTACTGATGCCAGATATATCTTGGCTGAAAGC
>NW_006409463.1:0-12362 GCF_000296735.1 Chrysochloris asiatica | reverse complement strand
GCACACAGCAAGGGACCAATGGAAAGAAACCCAAAAAAACGGAAAAAAAAAGAATGTCCACACCTCTATCTCTGTGGCTCTGTCAGGTGTCCGTGGCTGCTCTGATCCTTTCCCCGCTTGGCCCCACACAAAATGGTGGTTCCTAGAGCAGCTGAGCATCCCGAACCAGGAAGCAATTGATTTCTTGCTTCTACCACAAATTCCCCAGCTGTAAGTCTTCCAGCCTTCTAGATATTCCTTTATATGTGGTTCAGAGTACTGGGACCATTCCATGAGCCTTCTTGGTCCTGTATTCTGTGTTGTTCTCGGCAGAGCTCGTCACTACACTTCCACCCAATCCGCCATCTTTTTCTGGAAGCCGAATCTGGTTGTCTTTTGTAGCTTTGAGAGGTCACCTGAATTCCTTGGCTCATGACTACTGTACATCATTTCAATCCCTAGCTTCCATCATCACTTCTTCATTAGTTAAATCTGCCTTTCTTAAATACGATTCTTGTGATTTATATTTAAGGCCCACCTGATAATCCAGGATAATTTCTCTATCTCAATATTTAATCACATATGCAAAATCCCTTTTGCCATATAAAGTAACATTCACAGGTTCCAGGGATTAGGACATAGATACCTTTGGGTGTACTTAGACCACCACTGTATCCGTGACAGCAATTATTCTGGATTCTAATGATCTTTGATCTGTTCCTTTCTACCTTGCAAATCAGCAGTTTTTCAAGGTTTATTTATTCTGTTGTAATGTGAGCCCTCTGAAGGAGGGACACTTAAGCCCATTGCTGCTGCCATTGTGCCAATGCATCTTGGTGGGGCGTCTTTCTCTTTTTTGTTGGCCCTCCACTTTGCCAAGCATAATGTCCTTCTCCAGGGCCTGGTCCACCCTGATAATATGTCTGACGTCTGAGAGATGAAGTCTGGCCCTCTGGCTTCTAAGGAGCATTCTGACTGTATTTCCTGCAACACAGATTTGCTTGTTCTTCTGGAAATCCATGGCAATTTTAGTATTCTTCTCCAACACTTTAACTCAAATGCATCGACTCCTCTAGGGTCTTCCTTATTCATTATCCAACTTTCACATGCACGTGAAGCTATTGAAAATACCAGAGTTGGGTACATAAAAATGATATATTATAGAAGTGCTTGAATTGAGTGAGCTAGAATTTTCCCTGAAGTGCATTAGAAACAGCTGGTGGTGTCCCAATGAGCCACATTTTTGCGGATGAAGACAGGGGGTCCAGTTGTCCCCTAGGACTCACCCAGAACAGCTATACCTGTGCCTCATGCCTGCACAATGAAGAGATGGGAATTGAGCAGAAAGCTGAGTGACCCCATCACCCATTGACTCACTGAGCAATGTTCATTGCCTATTTCAGTTGTTATTAGGTACCATTGAGTCATTTCCTAGTTATAGTGACCCTATGTACAATAGAATATACAACATGTCCTGCACCAGCCTCACAGTTGTTGCCATGTTTGAAGCTGTTGCTGCAGCCACTTTGTCAGCCCATAGTCTTGAGGGTCTTCCTTGTTTTTGCTGACCTTGTACTTTACCAAGCATTATGTTGTTCTCCAGGGACTGGTCCGTCCTAACAAAATGTCCACAGTGCATGAGACAAAGTCTCACCATCATCACTTCTAAAAATGTTCTTCTTTTAGGATAAATGTGTTCATTCTTCTGGGAGTCCCTGGTATAATCAATATTCTTTGCCAACACCATAATTCAAATACATCAATTCTTTTTCAGTCTTTCTTGTTCATTATCCAGCATTTGCATGCATATAATGGTGATTGAAATCACCATAGCTTATGTCAGGTTCACCTTAGTCCTCAAAGTGACATCTTTGCACTTTAATACTTTAAAGAGGTCTTTTGCAGATTTGCCATACTCAATACATCAGTTGATTCCTTTTCTTTGTAGCTACCAGCTCCAGCTTTTATTTATACTAAAAATTAGTATATTTATTTTTAAATAATGTACATTATGCTATTGTTGAAGGGATTTCTCTTTTTTTATTTAAAACAATTTTTGACTGGTGCTTCCATAGCATTGATTGTGGATCCAGGAAAAATTAAATCCTTGACAATTTCAATCTTTTCTCAGTTTATCAAGATGTTGCTTATTAGTCAAGCTGTGAGGATTTTTGTTTTCTTTATGTTTAGTGTAACAATCCATACTGAAGTCTTTGATCTTCATCAGTTAAGTGCTTCATGTCCTCTTTACTTTCAGCAAGCAAGGTCGTATCAACTGCATATCACAGGTTGTCAATGAGTCTTCCTCCAATCATTACACCAGTTCTTCTTCACATAGTTTGGTTTCTCAGATTATCTGATTGATACAGATTTTGAAAATGTGTTTAAAAGATACAACCCTGACACACCTTTTCTGATTTTAAACCATTCCCTTATTCTGTTTAAGCAACTGCTTCTTGGTCTGTGTACAGGCACTATGATATGTTCTGAAATTCTCATTCTTTGCAATGTTATCCATAATTGGTTATAATCCGCAGTCAATAAGACACAAGTAAACATCTTTGTGGTATTCTCTACTTTCAGCCAAGATCTGTCTGACATGAACAATGATATCCCTCATTCCACATCCTCTTCTGAATCTAGCATGAATTTCTGGCAGTTCCCTGTCAATTTTTAAAATTATCTTTAGCAAAATTTACTTGTACATGATATTAATGACATTGCTTGATAATTTCCACATTCTGTAGAATCACCTTTCTTTAGAATGGACACAGTGTGAATCCCTTTCAAGTTGGTTAGTCAGGTAGCTATCTTCCAAATATCTTGGCATAGATAAGTGCTTCCAGTGCTTTATCTGTTTCTCGAAACATCCCTGTTGGTATTCCATCAATTTCTAGAGCCTTGTTTCTTGCCATTGCCTTCAATGTAATTGGAATTCTTTCTTCAGTAGCTACCACTGATTCTTGATCATATGCTACCTACCTCCTGAAATGGTTGAATGTCGACCTATTCTTTTTTTGTACAGTGACTCTTTGTATTCCTTCTATCTTTTTTGATGCTTCTTATTTGGCCCCTACTCAACTGACTGCCATGAAGTCAATGTTGATTCATAGCGACCCTATATAGGGTTTTCGAGACTGTAAACCTTTATGGGAGCAGAATGTCTCATCTTTCTCCAGAGTTGCAGTTGATGAGTTTGAACTGCGAGCACTGTGATTAGCAAACTATTGCCTCTCCTACAGCGCCCTGCCAGGGCTTATTTTGTCCATGGTGGTGGTGGTGGTTGTATGCTGACTCATAGCGACCCTGTATAGGGTTTCTGAGGTTGTAAATCTTTAAATGAACAGAAAGCCTCATCTTCTTCCATGGAGCGACTGGTAGATTTGATCGGCTGACCTTGCAGTTAGCAGTCCAGTTTGTAATCCACTATGCCTCCAGGTTTCCCGTATTTTGCCCATAGACTCCTTCAACTGCAACTTGAAGTTTGCATTTTTTCTTTAGTTCTTTCATCTTGAGAAATGCTGAGCATGTTCTTTCCTTTTGGTTTTCTAACTCCAGATCTTCACACATTTCATTGTAAAACTTGACTTTGTCCTTTCAAGCTTCCCTTTGAAATCTTCTGCTCAGCTGTTTAACTTCCTAATTCCTCCAACTCACTTTACACTGAAGAGTGAGGTTCAGCTCTCCTTACATCCACTTTGGTCATTTCTTTCTTTCCTATCTTTTAAATGATCTTTTGCTTTCTTCATGTACTGATGCCACCCCATAACTCAATTCTTTCATTAGTGCTCATTCATCACATTTATTCTTGAGATGGTCTCTAAATTCAGATGGGATACACTCAAGGTCGTATTTTGGCTTTTATGGACTTGTTTTAATTTTCTTCATCTTCAACTTGAACTTGCATATGAGTAATTGATGATCTGTATCACTGTTATCTCCTGGTCTTGTTCTGACAGATTATATTGAACTTCTCCATTGTCTCTTTCCACAGATGTAGTTTATTCCATCTGGCGAGGTCCATGTGTATAGTCCTGGTGTATATTGTTGAAAAAAGGAATATCCAATGAATAGGTAGTTGATCTTACACAAATCTATCATGCACTCTCCAGCATAATTTCTATCACTAAAGCCATGTTTTCCAACTAGTGATTTTTCTTCATTTCCAAAGTCCACATTCTAAGCACTGTTATTGTTTAAGTGCTATTGAGTCAGTTCTGACTCATAGTGACCCTGTATATGGTCTCTGAGAAGCAGCTTGTTGTTTTGAACAGCTGATCTTGTGGTTCGTGGTCTAGTGCTTATCCTACAGAGCTATGCCAGGACCCTATTCTAAGCACTAGTAATAATCAATGCATCTGATTGCATGTTTAATCCGTTGGTAAAACCTTGAGTTTCTTCATCTTTGGCATTAGTAGTTGGTGTGTAAACCTTAGTAAGTCTTATGAACTGGTTTTCCTTGTAAGTGTATAGGTTGTTGTTGTTGTTAAGTGCCATCGAGTCGGGTCCGACCCATAGCGACCCTGTACAGGTAACTATCCTAAAATTGACAGCATTATATTTCAAGATAGATTTTGAAGTGTTCTTTTTGATAATGAATGTGACAGCATTCCTCTTGAGTTTGTCATTCCTGCCATAGATCATATGATTGTCCAATTCAAAGTGGCCAACACTATTCTGTTTCAGTTCACTAATGCATAGGATACCTATCTTCAAATGTTCCATCTAATTTTTGACAACTTCCAATTTTCCTAGATTCATACTTTATACATTACACTTTCCAATGATTAATGGATGCTTGCAACTATTTCTTCTCATTTTCAGTCATGCCATACCAACAAATGACGGTCCTGAAAACTTTTCTCCATCTACTTCATTAAGGTTGAGTCTATGTTGAGGTGACAGCTTTTCCCAAATCCTACTTTGAGTGCCTTCCAATCTGAGGGAACCCATTTGTGCAGAATGGTTTAGCTGAAGTGAGGAGGCCACATGGGGTGATCTCCAAGGTCTTTTTAGCTTCAATTTCCTGAGTCACAAAAGTGCCTCCTGGAGACTATAAAAAGGACAAGTGTTCTGACCTGGCACTGTAGACCAAGGAAACACAGATACAGGGTGGGGTCTTTTGAGAGTGGGAGATTAAATCTTGGGTATGCCACTTAATGCTATGACCTTGAGGTTATATAGCTTTGAATTTCATTTTCTTTATATGGAAAAATGACAATGTAATATCTACAATGTAAAGTTGTTGGGGGATTAAAGAATAATTTATGGAATAGTGCTGGCATGCAACAGAAAACAGTTGAATTTGGAATGTAATCATTATAGAGTTTAATATTTCTCATTAGAAGAGAGCTTGGTGGAGGATTTAGCCTAGCCAACTGAGATTCTCAAGGGAAAAAGGTAAGTAAATCCAAGGTTGGTTTGCTTTCTGAATCTATAGATTTTGAGTGGAAAACTAGCAGATCAGTGTGTGTGTATGTGCATGTAGAGGGAGCCTTGGGGCCTGTTGCTGGTGATGGGGGTGGGAATACACATTGGAATAAGCAGGGAGGAAATATGCTCAGATTCCAACTCTGCCATTACCTTCCTGTGTGATCTTTGGCAAGTTGCCAGTCATCTTTAGGTTTCCGGTTCCCCAACTCCAAGATGAGGGGGTGGCATTTAAAGATCTCCAAGGCCTTTTGAATATTACCAGTCTAGAAAAACCACAGCCAAGTTTTCCAATAAATGAAAACTTCTCCTGAATCCACTTATACCAAAATAACAATATTTTTTCTCTTCCTCCTGGCTTTCTCATGTATTTGAGTCAGGCACTCACAAAGGTGAGGGGCGTTTTTTGCCTGGGAACTAGGCCTCTCCCCTCTCAAATTGTCAAGGAGCCACAAAAGCCCAACCATTCCAATAAGGATGGCTCTGGGTCTGTGGAGAATCCATGCAGTCAACAAACACTTGTTTTGTTTTTAAAAAATCACATAATGAGAGAACAAATTTAGGATTATAAAAAAAATAAAATTTACTGCTAACCTATAAACCCATCACCAAGATAAATTACTAACATTTCAGCCCAGCAGCATGGCACTCAATGAAATGAAATGAGTACCATGTGGCTAGAGTTTGGAGGGCAGGTGAGTAACCAGACAAATTGGAAGCATGCATAGTGGTTATGAATCGGGCTGCTAACCTCAGGGACAGCAGTTCGAAACTACCAGCTGTTCCATGGGAGAAAGATGAGGCTTTCTGCTCCCATAAAGATTTACATACTCAGAAACCCTGTACAGGGTCGTTATTGACTCCATGGCACATAAGCACCACCACCACCACAGGAAACAGATGTGGAATGAAACAAGATTTGTATTTCAGAAGGATCCCTATGACCTCAGTGCAGAGAACTGGCCTGGAGGGGGAAAGACTGTAGACAGGAGGCTGTTGAAGTCCTCTGAGTGTGCACTATGATCGTGACAGTAGGGATGGAGAAGACAGACGGAAAGTCCATTAAAGCAATCACAGTACTTAGAGTGACTGGGTAATTACAGAATGAGAGAGGGGAAGCCTTAAGGTTTCCCCCTGGCCTGGGGAGGATGGAGAACCTAGAAGTTGCCTTACGGTTTTGGGATAGCTGGGGACATGTTGAATGTGAGATTCCTGTGGGACCCATTAGAATGGAAGTGTCCTGTAAATATGTAGACCAAGACAAGACAGGAGAGGAGTGAGTTACAAGTGGCTGCGGGAACCTGAAGTCTTAGAGAGGATGCAGTCATCAAGGGAAATTGAGGAAGAGAGGGATGCCTACTAGAAAATCCCAAGGTACATTAACCCCTAAGGGAGGAGGAGGGTGCAGAGGCTGGGAAGGAGCATCCAGGTATGTTGGCAGAGTTTGGGTGATACTTTCCAAGGCCATTCAGCAAGCCAGCAACAGCAGAACTTGAACCCAGATCTTGATTGAGTCCTAGTCATTGTTTTAGAGGACTTACCTATAGCATTACCAATTTTCACAATTACTGCGAAAGGCAGTGATTTTACTCTGAACTGGAATAAGATTAGACAATAGATTTGGTTACAGAACAGGACCCTGGGCCAGAAGCGAAGTGACTTTTCCGACATCACACGTTAGCAGGTGGCAGGGTCAGAAAGAAAACTCCAGGGCCAGGCTCCTTCCCCATCCCCAGCGACCAAGGTTTCAATCTTTCGCGGCTCTTCTGGGTGGGTTGGGGGTAGCCCTTGAGACCCCCGGCCCGCCCCCTCGCCCACGCGCATGCCTGGCCGCTGAGGCGTGAGAGCTGCCGCCCCGGGCCCTCCCTCCCGCGCGCCTTGCACAATCTGCCCAGATAAGTGCTGCGTCTCTGGGCAATTATCGCCCTCTCGCCGCCGGGGCTTGCCGGGCAAAGGGCCAGGGGCCAAGGGACTCGCAGCCACCCAAGGAGAGCCGTACCGCCCCTCGGGCCGGCCACTACAACTGCGTGCGATTGCTCAATTGGCGGGACGCTGGGACCGAGAAGCGAAAGGCGGCGCAGCGCAGTGACGTCACGGGAAGGAACCCCGCCCCCACTCCTGCCTCCGCCCCCTCCCAATTAGTGATGTCGGTTCGAGGCTCTCCCTCGCACCGAGTTCCTTCCCGCTTTCCTTTTACTTAAAAAAACAACAAAAAACAAAACCCCTCAATCTTTCCTTACTTGCTTTATTCCATGTCTCCCCCCTCCACCCCATTTCATCTCTTCAATTTTTGTCTGTGATGCAAAGCTGGGTCCCCACTTTACCTTGTCGTCCATCACTCCCAACCTGTTTCTCCTCTCCTTCCTTACTTCATCTTTTTCTGTCTCCCTTTCCCCTTTCTTCCTTCCTTATTTTCCCTTTCCTCCCCTTTCCACTTCTTCCTTTTGCTATTTTTATGCCTTGTTCTTCTTCTCAACGACCCACTGGCCCCAATGCACCGTGCCAGCCCTCTATAGCTTCTGCCAGGCTGAGCCTGTCAGCGAGGCTGTTAGAGGGCTGGTGAGTCATCATTCCTCCCTCGTGTGTCAGGGCCAGTGGGCGGCCCCTGGAAGCTTCACCGGGCTTCTTGCTGGTAAGCAAACATGTCCAGCAAGGAACTTCTGCCAGGAAGAGTTAATTAGAGAGAGGCCCGGACTCCGGTAGAGTCTCAGGGTCAGGTTGAGAGCCCCTCTCTCCCCTGAGCCTTCCCCCACGTTGGGGAACAGTCATGATGCTGGTGATAACTTGGGCTGATACAAAACTTTACAGTTTACAAAACATTTCCATAGACATTATCTCATTCTTGTTCTCACAACAACCCTGGGAGGTAGAGCTTATTATTCCCGTTTTACAGGTGAGGAAACTGAGCTTCAGAAAGGTGAAGGGATTTGCCTATGACCACAGAACTGTTAAGCTGCAGAGGTGGCAAAGTGGGGACCCAGCTTTGCATCACAAAAATAGAAAAATAAAAGGCTATGCCAAAATTGAAAATTAAAAAAACAAAACAAAACTTCTTATTGTCAACTGATTGAAGGTTTACAGAGCAGATCATCAGTTTTACATTTAATAAATCCATGGTTGTTATGTCCAGAAAGCTAGTTCCGATTTATAGCGACCCTCTTGAGGTTCTGAGGCCATACATTTTTATGGGAGCAGAAAGCCTTGTCTTTCACTTGGGGTTTAGCAGCCCAGCTCATAATTCACTATGCTACTAGAGCCCCTTCCAGCTAACAGTATTTACCTCTTGTCATTTGAACTCTTGCATTCTTTCCTGTGTCTCCCTCTACTTTCATCTTTCCTCTGCCAACCTCTCCCCCTTGTTGTATAATTGCCTACCCTGTCACCCATGTTAACATGTGTCAACCCTCTGTGAATTACCACCCCAACATTATCAAGTCAAGAAAAGCTTTTCTTACATTTTTAAAGCATTTGTCTCATACAGTATTTGTCCTTTTGTGATTTGACTAATTTCATTCTCCATATTGTCCTCCAGGTTCATCCACACTGTAAGATGTTTTGCAGATTCATCTTTATTGTTCAACATTGCATAGTATTCCACTGTGTGTATGTAACAGAGCTTGTTTAATCATTCTTCTGTTGATGGGCATTTAGGCTGTCTCCATCTTTTTGATGTGTTTTTGTAGACAGCATATTGTTTTCTTATCCATTCATTCTGCTACTCTCTCTTTCTTTTTTTTAAAGCTTTTATTATGAATTGAGTGAAAGTTTACAGGGCAGATCATCAGTTTTACGTTCAACAAATCATATACTTTGTTTCATTACAATGATTACAATGCCCTCCATGTATCTGCTATGTTCTCTTGACTGGTATGTTTAATCCATTTAAATTCAGTGTAACAATCCACAGGTATCAATTTATTGCTGTCATTTTGCTGTGTGTTTTTTTGTGGTGCTGCTAGCTTCTTTGTTCCACATAATTTCCTGCACTGAGTTCATTTTGTTTGTGGCTTTTCTTTTCATTTTCATTTCTGTTGTATTAATGTTTACTAAATCTTTCTGGTTTTTCTCTTTTTTTATTTTGATGTGAAAGTGTATTAATTTTCTTTGAGGTTACCCTGTAGTTTACTAGTTTTTTTCTACCACTTAAAACAGTCTGGTTTATCTTGAAATCTACTTCACTTCTTCATCATTTGGAAGTTCTGTATCTACACTATTCTCTTTTTGCTTTATAGTTGACTTCATTATAAATTGATATCTCTGGCTCCCTATTTTCAGTCTTGTAGACTTGTTTTACTTTAAATACTTTTGTTTCTGAATTGAGTTCTGGGTGGTCATGTCATGTATGTTAATTTCAGGTTGTTGTCTGCTATTGTTGGTTCTCAATCCAAAGAACACCCTTTAGTATGTTTTGTAAAGTTGATCTTGCTATTACAAATTCCTTTAACTTATGTTTATTTGGAAATGTCCTAATTTCATGGTTGTATTTGAGGGATAGCTTTGTTGTGTATACGATTGTTGGTTGGCAATTTTTGTCTTTCAGAGTTTTGTATATGTTATCCCATTGTCTTCTTGCTTGAATGGTTTCTACTGAGAAGTTGGAGCTCAGTCTTAATGCTTCTCTTGTGTAGGTGACTTCATTTTTCCCAAGCTGTTCTCAGGATTCTTTTCTTGTCTTTGGTTTTGGAAAGTTTGATTATGATATATCTTGGTGATTTTCTTTTGGGATCTATCATGTTTGGGACTTGTTCAGCTTCTTGTCTTCTGTGATGTTAGGGAAGTTTTCATCTAAAACTCTTTGACAATTTTCTCTTGCTTTTTATTGTCGCTTCCTGTTCTGGAATTCTCATCACCTGTAAGTTACTCCTCTTTATGGTGTCCCAAATAACTCTTAGGTGGTTTTTTTTTTGTTTTTTTTTTTTCCATTCTTTTTTCTGTTTTTCCTTCTAACATACTAGTATTAAGAGATTTGATTTCAGGCTCACAAATTTTGGCTTCTATTGCTTCAAATATACTCCTTTGCTCTTTCAATGTGTTGTCCATTTCTGAAATATTAGTATTAATCTTCTGAATTTCTAACTGCAGTTTTTGTATTGTTTCAAAAGTTGCATTTATTTTCTGTGTTTGTTCTTGTGTTTTCCAGAATGCTTCTAAAGTTTTTTCTGTGTTCTTCATCTTTCTTCTGTCAGTCCTTTGAAGGTACATGAATACCATTCTTTTGAATTATTTTCAGTTAGTTCCATTATCTTTTCTTCCTTGGAAATGTTTTCTGGCTCCGCACCTTGGTCATTTGTTTGAGCCATTCTCTTTTGTTTCTTCATGTGAGCTAAAATTGTCTGTTGTTTCTAGGGCATTGTGGTGTTGTCACACCTATATTTAATTGAGGATTGTACGTTTATGTGTTCTTAGGCTCTCACCAACTGTCTCCTGTGGGTGTAGTTAGAAAATGGAAGTGTGTGCACTGTTTTCTGTTCATCATTTGTACACTCAGTTTAGGATGGGTCTGACTGGTGTTGGTTCTGTCTATCATTGATCAGGTGGTATAGGAGCTACAGAAGGTACAATTTTAGCTGGGCTGTAGGGGCACAGTTGCTGTATTCTGTTGGGTATAAAAGAGGAGAACCCCTCTCCTATAAACACACACAAGAAAACAATATAGAACAAATAAACAAGCAACCAACAATGAAAAGAGAAAATAACAAAGGAGAAAAAAGAAATAAAAACAGGCAGCACCCACCCCCCCCAAAAAAAAAAAAAGAGTATACTAGCTAAAAAGAAAGAAGTGGGACAGGAAAATGGAACTATAGAAGAGAAAATAAAAGGAAGAATTTTTTTTTTTTAAAGGGAGAGGGAGGATGATGAAAAGAAAAAGAGTAGAGAGTAGTAGTAAAGAGAGCAAAAGGGAAAAAGAGAAGAGGGGAAACGATACAGAAGAAAAGAAGGAAAACTGAAAGCAGAGACAGAAAAGTTAAAATTCAAGGGATTGTGAGGAGAAAAAGAAAGAGAAGAAAGACTAAACAACAAAGCAACAAAATTTAGAAACCCCCCCCAAAAAAACCCCCAGCATAGCTGTTAGACCTGGAGAGGAGAAAACTTGAGGGGATGGGGTTTCCTGCCAGCCAAGGAGCTCACCAACTGGGTGCTGGAGAGATATGACAGCAGAGTTTCTGGCCCTAGATGGAATTCTTATAGAACTGAGTGTTATTTATGTTCAGGACACTCAGTCCAGCAGTAGTTCCTGGAAGCCAATGATGAAGCTGGTTTCAGCATCTGTTAGGACCACAGGGCAGCTGGGGGCAGGGTGGCTGGTTCTGAGGGTTTCTGCTAGACTCCTGCTGGTCATGTGGCTCTGAAGTTCCGTGGGTCTGGAACTGAGCCAGCCTGCATCTAGCAGCAAAGCAGCTCAGCCAGCCCACAGCTCACACTGACATGGTTCACAATCTCTGAACTTCTGGAGAACAGGGTCTGCACTGGGGGTGGATGATGGTGGGAGCTGGTCATACGTCTGATCACCAGGGATCTGTGGAGAAGAAGAAGGAATCACACCTTTCCTGCCACCTGTGTGAATTTGCCATGCCAGGTCACCTTCTGTTGCCAAAGCTTCTCACAAAAGTTCAAGATGGCTGCGCTGCGTCGGGCCGACTGTTCACTAGTCAGGCTCCCTCTCTCATTGTCCCTCCTCAGCTTCTTTTTTCTGAAGTTCATGATTCCAGGATTTTCATCTATGTCTATTTCGTTTGGTCTCTTATATCTTTGTTGTAGAGGACCTATGTATTGTGTCTGCTTAGTTTGCCATCTTGCCAGAAGTCAAAGTTGAAACATTAAAAAAATTCAGTACTCTTTTCTCTCTGCTCCCATCACACCATGTCTGGGTTTCTGAGTGTAGCCAGGCATCCCAGCCACTGCCCTGCCATCAAGTTCATATAAATTCACTACAACAGACCTAGGAGTGCCTC
>NW_006409462.1:53072-54328 GCF_000296735.1 Chrysochloris asiatica | reverse complement strand
CGCAGGTGCGCCAGAACTACAATCAGGACTCGGAGGCCGCCATCAACCGCCAGATCAACCTGGAGCTCTACGCCTCTTACGTCTACCTGTCCATGGTGAGACAGCGCGCGGGGTGGGGCGGAGCGGGCTGGACAACGGAGGCTGCTGGAGGCCTACCGGACGTCTGTGCAGGAATCCTGCCCCGGGAGGGCGGCCCTTCCCCCGGACGGAGTAAAAATCCCAGCCGCCGTTCGGAAGGGGGCATTTTGCTCTTGCATCCCCATCCCCGCCTCCTGAGTGTCACGGGGCTTGCTGGGTAATGGTGTCGAATAGCAACCTTGGGGACTGGGGCTAAGTGGCTTATCTCCCGGGGGTGGACCTCTCCCCGAGCGAGCTGCCGCCTCCACCTGCTGCGCCGCTTTATCTCTGAGTTCCACTAGTATTGAAGCGTACCTCCGCAATGATCTGTCCTCCTGCCAGCAACCAGCTAGTTCTTAATAACCTGCCCTGAGGCCTGGGGACTTCATTGTTTCTTACTCTCACCGCAAAGAGATGTGGTCCAGTAGTTGCCCTTCCTTCTTGATAAAAAGGCAACCAGCAAGAAATTCCCGGAGAGAGTAATGTCATGAAGGGTGGCATTCTTTCTTTGTCATTGCAAATTACACAAGACTTTTGTACCCAGTGCGTCTGAAAACAGGCCCGGATTTCTCTACCGGCCAGTTCCAGTTCAGGAACACCTGAATATAGCAACGATCTAGCACTGAAAAGCAAATTTTTGCTTACCTCTGGCGATTTATTTGTAGGAGCATTGCCTGGAGGTTTAATTTTAGAACTCTGGCAGTCTCTGCCGTTCAGCAGGCACATTCAAAGCTGTTAAGTGGTGAGGAGGGCAGGGAGGAGAAAGTGCTGGGACTCCCGGTGATATGGATACCTAAGACCCTCCACCCCACCCAAGTTCATATCCAGACTCATCACTACCCCCTGTGCTAAACGTTAATTTCTACAGACTTCTAAAGGTTACCTGGAGTCTTCAACTTTGAAGGATGAAGTTTCAGTTGTGCATTTTAGCATACATCTAATACTTTAGTCCAGGAGCAGACCTCCCTCCCCCCCACTTTGCTGTGACCACCTTTACTACTTGGTAGTTTGTTACCAGCCTACCAAGTCCTTGTTCTACTTTCAGTCATACTACTTTGACCGAGACGATGTGGCTTTGAAGAATTTTGCCAAATATTTTCTGCACCAATCTCATGAGGAGCGGGAACATGCTGAGAAAC
>NW_006409462.1:12925-14229 GCF_000296735.1 Chrysochloris asiatica | reverse complement strand
TATCGCCCCTCATTTTAGGTAGCCAATGTCTAAGTTGTCCACACCTATCTACCCTGTGTACAGAGGGGGATAGGATTGATACCTGATATTGATACTTCCCTCTCAGTTTGTACCTTGCGCTACTAAAGCCATAAGTATAGGTCAAGTTCATCAAATTGTAGCAATTTACACTCACTTCCTTCATCAAAAATTGTTTTGTTTTGTTTTTTTTAATCTTCCTGTATTCAAGTTCTGACTATCAAGCCAAGGCTATGTCACATAGATACTATCTGCAAGTATGGGTGTTCTTGTGCATTTCCCCTCACTTCTTATCTGCTGGATGCTTCACTCTCAGCTTTAGCCCTTTGTGGCTATGTCCTTGTCCATGGGCTCAGGTGTCCCCAGGTCTCACCTTACTTTGGACCAACCAGCCCTTCCTCTTCTCTCTCTCATCTCCAGGTCAACGGGAGTCTATGGAACATGGTTGAAATCAACCCATTTCTTCATTGTTGCCTTTCCCCCTCTTCCACTCACCAGTAGACCAACGTGGTCGCCAGCAAGCTTACATGCCTGCTCATGTGTTTCCTGTGAGTTTATCTTGAAGGAGGGTGGTTTATCCCGAAGGGACTTGATTGCTTGCATTGATGGCTCCCAATGAACAACTTGCTTGTTCTTGTAGTAGCCAATAATACTGCCATTTTTGTTTTGGAGTTTTTCCTGTTGATCCTTCTTTGAAGATGTATCTTCTGTTCCTCTAGCTGTTCCAGGCTGGTATGCTTGTCCTTTCTAGTGGGTACTCTCTGTCTCTTAACTGGTTCATTGAATCCACTGACATTCAGCATAATAATCAATAGGTATGAGTTGATTGCAGTCATTTTGTTGTGCATTTTTTGTGTGTGTGTGGTGCTGCTGGCTTCTTTGTTCTGCATGTTTTCCTGTACTGTGTTCAGTGCTTTTCCTTGCCAATTTCTGTTTTGTGTGTGTGTTTTTCCTTGCCAATTTCTTCATAGTCTTAATGTTTACAAAATCTTCATGGATTTTCCTTTTCTTGAATTGATGTGAAGGTGTATTAAGTTTATTATGAATTTCTTCCCCATTTTAAAGCAGTCTGCTTTATCTTGAAATCTACTTGACTTCCTCACCATTTGGAATTCTGTAACTATATTTTTTTCCCACTTTTTGCTTGGTAGTTGTCTTCATTGTAAATTGGTATCTCTGATTCCCTGTTTTCACTCTGGAGATTTCTGTATCTAGATTGAATTCTGAGTGGTGTTGTCATGTATGTCAATCTCTGGTTGTTGGTTGTAAGTCTAAGACTCCCTTTA
>NW_006409462.1:9621-12350 GCF_000296735.1 Chrysochloris asiatica | reverse complement strand
CTTACTAGTATTGAGAGATTTATCTTCAAGTTCACTAATTTAGACTTCCATTCAAATCTACTCCTTTGCGCTCTCAATGATATTGTCCATTTGTGATATCTTAGTATCAATTTTCTGTTTACAGGGTTTATATTATTCCCAATTCTTTATCTATTTTGTTAGATTGTTCCTTAGTGTTTTTCTGAATTCTTTCCTGCATTATTCTACTATTTTGTCAATCTTTTGGAGATACCTAAATATTATTCTCCTGATTTCTTATTCAGGTAGTCCCAGTGTCTCTTTTTCCTCAAAAGCATTTTCTAGCTCTGCCTCTTGGTAATTTGAGCACTCTCTTGTTTCTTCATATGAACAGAAATTTCTGCTTTTGAGACATTGTGATGTTGTATGTGCATTAAGTTGATAAATTGGTGTATTCTTAGGCACTCACCAACTGCTTCTGGCTGGGTGTAATCAGAAGATGAATTTGTGCACTGTTCTGTGTTCACTCTTCATACAGTTCATTTCAGTGTGAATTTAACTGACATTGGTTGCTGTCGTTGATCTGGTGTATGGCAGTTGGTACTGACTCCAGCCCAATTGGTGGAGCTCTAGAAGATATGATTGTGGCTGGGTTGTAGGGCTGCGGTTGCTGTCTACTTTATCTCTGAGAGCCACAGGTAAGTTTCTGCAATGTGAATATGTTTTCCTGCCTCCGATGCCACTCACAAATGCTCAAGATGGCCTCAGCAGGTCCGATTAGCTGTCACAGCTCAACACTTAATCTCCTCTCTTGCTGTATCTGCATGGTCCTCTCTTCCAGTAAGTACTCAGTCCACTTCTCTATTCCTTCATCTGAAGCTCAAGTTCTAGTACTATCATTTGCATCTGTGCCATCTGAGTTTCTGTATTCTTGCTGCAGAGGATCTGCACAGCCTTTCTGCAGAGTCTTCCATCTTGCCTGCCTCCTGACAGTAGAAGCTTGCTTTTATGATTGCTTACATTTCAAAAGTTGTTATTAACTGTGACTAATGTTGGCTCCAACACGAGTTCTATACCATCTTTAAGATCACTGGAATGTTTGAGTCCCTTGTAGCAGCTATTGTGTCAGTCTGTCTCACGGAGAGTTCCCTCGATTTTGCTGACCCCTACATGATCTCCTCTTCTACCGGCTGGCCTTTCCTGAGGATATGTCCAAAGTAAATGAATCACATGCTTGTTGTAAACAATTTGTAAAATATAGATCAGGAACAAAGTCACCAAAGATTTTCATTTTAATGTCTCTTACTAACAAAATTTCACCTAAAAAAATGGAGGTAATATTCATATAATGTAAAATTTACCATCTTTAAATGTACAATTCAGCAGCACTAGGGTCCACTTACAGTGTTGTACAGCCATCACCACACACTAACTCCAGAACATTTTCATTTTCCCCAAAACGAATCCTACACTTAAGCACTCAATCTCCAGTACTCTTCCTCTACAGTCCTAGAATCATGAATCTGACTTTTGTTTCCATTGATTTGTCTATTTGGGACATTTCATATGAATGGCATCGTACAATGGGTAGCCTTTTGTGCCTGACTTTCTTTTGATTGTTATTGTTGTTGATAAGTGCCATTGAGTCAGTTCCAACCCATATCGACCCTGTATGTGGTTTCCAAGCACTAATTGGTGAGTTTGATCCAACAAATTTGTGGTTCAAATCAGCCTTACAGTCAAGTGCTTATCCTACAGCACCACAGTAACCATCCTAATGGGTATTAGGAGTCCTGGTATGATGCTATAGGATATAGGATATTCACTGGACTGCTAAACACAAGGTCAGCGGTTCAAACCAACCAGCCCCACCTTGGAAACCCTGTATTGGGTGGCTGTAAGTTGGAACTGACTCACAGCACTTAACAACAACAACAATGTGTGTGAAGTGGTGTCTCATTGTGGCTTTGGTTTGCATTTATCTAATGAGGAAAGATCCTACTTCTGGTGTGGGGTGCTGATCCAGCAGTACCAGAACTGGACTGCAAACCACAAGGTTGGCAGTTCAAACCTACAAGCTGCTCCTTGGAAACCCTATACAGGGTTTCTATGAACTGGAATTGACTTGACAGCACTTAACTTAATCCCATGATGAATGGGATGGTGTTGTAGGATAAGCACAGACTGCTAACTGTAAGGCTTGCTATGAGTCAGAACTGGGTCCACAGCACTTAACAACAACAACATTTATGGATGAGAAGAGTCCTACTGGTGCTGTGAGGTAAACTGAAAGATTTAGTTTCAGAAATCCTATGGAGCAGCTCTGCTCTGTCCTATACAGGGTCTCTGGGAGTCAACATTGACTGTGGCAATGAGGTTAGTTTGGGTTTAAGTTATTGATGAATGATGCTGAGTGCCTTTTCATGTCCTTGTTGGACATTTGTATATTTTCTTTAGAGATTTGTCTATCCAAATCCTTTGTTCATTTTAAAATTAGCTTTCTTGTCTTTTTTGTTGTTGATTTATAAAAGTTCTTAATGTTGTTGTTAGGTGCCACTAGTCAGTACCAACTCATAGAGACCTTATGCACAACAGAATGAAACACTGCCCTGTCCTGTGCCAACTTCACTATCATTGCCATTCTTGAGATCATTGCTGATGCTACTGTACCATTCCATCTCTTTGGGGGTCTTCCTCTTTTTCATTGACCCTTCATTTTACCAAGCATGATGTCCTTCTCCAAAGACTGCTCCCTCTAATTTTTTTTTTTT
>NW_006409462.1:5038-6303 GCF_000296735.1 Chrysochloris asiatica | reverse complement strand
TTTTTTTTTTTTTTTTTTTGAGTAAGCGTTCTCTTTAATTTTATCAGAATTTAGGACACAACAAGAAAAATGGAGACAGAAGACAGACATAACCACATGGAGACAGAAGACAGACATAACCCCAAACCACATGGAGACAGAAGACAGACATAACCCTCACAACCTCCCTGGACAGAGAATGTGAACAAAGTGTGGGGGGCACAGCTGGGGGAGACATTGAGCCTCAGTCCAACCCTGCAGACTCCAGACCTGCAAGGAAGGGGCTGACAGGAAAGGTGGGCCCAGGCCCCAGGTTGGGGGAAGAGCTGAGAGAAGGCCCCTGGTAGGGCTCCACCCCCTCACCAACACTCCTGCCCAGGGGCAAGTAGCCCACAGCAGCAAGGGGGGCAGAGCCTGAACACATTCATGATTGAGAAGCAGCTGGAGAGAAGGACACACGATTGATTATCTGGGCAGAATCCCTGGGGGGTCAGTAGGTGGAGTCTGGAAGGGCCCCATGGGCCAAGCCCAGAGGTCACAGGAGGAGGGCCGAAAGTGAGGCTAGTGAGTGAGGTCCTGAGTGAGTGGGTCAGCAACTGGGCCTCTTCCTCCTGCTGCCTAAGCCCCTCCAATACTGCTAGGGGGGCACCTCTAGGGATATGGGGTAAGAAAGCAGCCCACCCTCTGCTGCAGATGGTGCCAGGTAGCTGAGGCCAGGAGTGTGAGCTGGGCCAGACCTGGGTCTGTCTGCCCCAAGGCCAGTGGCCGAGGGAAAGTTGAGGAAGGTGGGGATGGGGGCTCAACCAGCTCAGATCCAAGATGATGCTGCGTGTGCTGAGTCCCTCACCAGCTGGAGGACTATACTGGGGGCCAACACTGGTTAGACAGGAGACAGCAGCTTCTCAAGAAATTCCTTCACAGCTGCCATCTCCTGAGGGCAGGAGCTGTGCATAACACCTGGGTAAGTCTTGAACTGGATCCTGGCAGGTGTGACGACAGACCAGAGCTTTTAGGCTGTCAGGGCCCCAAACTGTACGGGCACCATGGGGTCTAACTCCCCGTGGCACTGAAGGATGGCCAGGTCCTTGGCACTGCCATTGGCTGCCTGGGGGAAGGCCCGGTGTAGAGGCAGCCAGCAGCTCAACGCCACAATGCTAGCCAGAGGGTGGGGGCAGGTGACGTCAGTATAGAGGGACAGGGCCCCTCCCTGTAAAAAGTCTTCCAGGACAATTCGATTGGCAGGGATCCCATTCTTCATCTCATGCTCAGTCAAGGCCTTTTTGATG
>NW_006409462.1:2253-3868 GCF_000296735.1 Chrysochloris asiatica | reverse complement strand
CAAAAATACATATGTCTTTCAATCAGTTGGCCCGGTAGCTGTCTTCTAAATTTCTTGGCATAGATGAGTGAGTGCCTCCTGTGCCATATCAGTTTATTGAACGATTTCAATTTGTATTCCATCAATTCCCGAAGTTGTTCTTTGTTAATGCCTTTAGTGCATCTTGGACTTCTTCCTTCAGTATCCCTGGCTCTTGATCACATGCTACCTCTTGAAATGGTTGCACACCAACCATTTCTTTTTGGTACAGTGACTGTGTATTCCCTCCATCTTCTTTTGATGCTTTTTGCATCATGCGATATTTTGCCCACAACTCCTTTAATATTGCAAGTCAAGGCTTGAGGTTTTTCTTCAGTTCTTTCAGCTTGAGAAATGCTGAGTTTGTTCTTCCCTCTTGGTTCTCTAACTCTAGGTCTTTGTGCATTTCATTATATTTCTCAAGCTGCCCTTTGAAAATTTCTATTCAGCTCTTTAACTTCCTCATTTCTTCCACTTGCTTTAGCATCTCTACCCTGGAGAGCAAGTTTCAGAGTCTCTTCGGCCATCCATTTTGGTCATTTCTTCTTTTAGTGGCTTCGTAATGACCTTTTGTTTTCTTTCTGTATAAGGTTTTTGATGTCATCCCATAACTCTTCTGGTCTTCTGTAATTAGTGTCGAGTGCATCAAATTTGTTCTTTAGATGATCTCTAAATTCAGGTGGGATATGTTCAAGGTCATATTTTGGCTCTTGTGGATTTGTTTTCATATTCTTCAGCTTCAGCCTGAACTTTCACATTAGCAATTGATGGTGTGTTCCACAGTCTGCCCCTGGTCTTGTTTTGGCTGATGATATAAAGCTTTTCCACCATCTCTTTCCTCAGATATAGTAAATTTGATTTCTGTGATTCCAGTTGGTGAGGTCCATGTGTGTAATTGTCTTTTATGTTGTTCAAAAAGGTATTCACAATGAAGAAGTCATTGGTCTTGCAAAATTCTATGATGTGATCTCCAACATCGTTTCTATCACCAAGGCCATATTTTCCAATGACTGATCCTTTCTTTTTGTTTTTAACCTTTGAATTCCAATTGCCAGTAATTATCAATACATCTTGATTGCATGTTTGATCAATTTCAGACCAAAGAAATTGATTGAATTCTTCAGTTTTAAGTCGGTACCAACTGGTAACGACCCTGTATAGGGTTTCCGAGGCTGTAAATCTTTATGGGAGCAGAAAGCCTCATCTTTCTCCCATGGAATGGCTGGTAGTTTTGAACTGCTGACCTTGAGGTTAACAGCCCAACTCGTAAGCACTACACTACCAGAGCTCCTTATCTTGGTATATTCTTTTTGATTATGAATGCAATGCGATTCCTCTTCAATTTGTCATTCCCGGCATAGTAAGCCATGATATTGTCAGAATCAAAATGGTCAATACCAGTGCACTTGGGCTCACTAATGCCTATTGTTGTTGTCAGGTGCCATCGAGTCAGAACCGACTCATAGCAACCCCATGCACAGCAGAATGAAACAATGTCCGATCCTGGGCCAACCTCACTACTGCCACCACACTTGACGCCATCAATGATGCCACCTGGCCGATCCATCTCGTTGGAGGTCTTCCTCTTTTTCTCTGA
>NW_006409462.1:0-1468 GCF_000296735.1 Chrysochloris asiatica | reverse complement strand
TCATACTTCTCAATGTTGTCCATAACTTGTCATGATCCACACAATCGAAAGCCTTCACGTAGTCAATAAAGCATAGATAAACATCCTTCTGATATTCTCTGCTTTCAACCAAGATCCATTGGACATCTGCAATGATATCTCTCGTTCCACGGCCTCTTCTGAATCCAGCTGAACCTCTGGAAGTTCTCTGTTAATGTATGATTGTAGCCGTTTCTGTATTACCTTGAGCAAAACTTTACTCGCTTGAGAGTCAATGCCTATAGTATTGATGTTTATGCATTCCATTTCATTTTTGACAACTTTCAATTTTCTTAGCTTCATGCATCTTACAATCCATGTTCTGATTATTAATGGATGTTTATATAATTGTTTCTCCTCATTTTGAGTTGTGCCCCATCAGCAAAGGAAGTTGTGCCCCAAAAGCTTTACTCCATTCCTGTCCTCACGGTCAACTCTACTTTGAGGAGGCAGCTCTTCCCCAGTCACATTTTGAGTGCCTTCCAACCTGAGAGACTCAATCTTCTGGCACTATATATGACTGGTGTTTTTCATCATATTCAATATTCTGGTGTTGACAGTGTTTAACTGTTATTTATAAGGTTTTCAGTGACTAAATATTCAGAAGTAGTCCGTTTCTCCTTCGTCCTAGTCTGTCTTAGTCTGGAAGCTCAGCTGAGTCCTGTCCACTGTGGGTGACCCTGCTGGTGTTGAAAATAATGGTGGCATGGCTTCCAGAGTCACAGCAACACACACGCCACCACAGTACAACAAACCGACAGACGAGTGGTAGAAACATTCTTTATATATTCTGACGTATCTTTTGCAAATATTTTTTCCATTTTTCTGGGTTTTCTTTTCACTTTCTTGATAGTAACCTTTGATGCACAAACATTTTTTATTTTGTTGAAATTCAATTTAATCTGGTTTTCATTTGAATGATTAATAAATGGCTTCAATAGTTCATTGACAGAATGGCCTTAAATTCGAGCCAGATTCAGAAAAGGATCTGGGACAAGAGATATACTGTTGACATCAGATGCAAATTGACTGAAAGCAGAGAATACTAAAAACTGTTAATTTGTTATTTATTGACTATGCAAAGGCTTTTGACTGTGTGGATCATAAGAAGCTATGGACAATACTGTGCAGAATGTGTATTCCCGAACACTTGATTGTGCTCATGAGGAACCTGTACATAGACCAAGAGGCTGTTGTTTGAACAGAACAAGAAACAAGGGGATACATGTGGATAGGTCCCTTGTGATACAATAGGAATAATTGTTATCAGGACTGATTGTGAGGGTTGGAAATGTAAAGGTAGATGTTTTGTAACAAGAAAGGGAGTGATTAACTTTTCAGTCTGGGAGTGGAGGTCCCTGGGACCATCAAGGGAGAAGAGCAGAGAGCGGGACCCTACCCAGAGAAGCAGTGATGCCTGAAATGGAGCAAGAGATGATGACGTGGAGCG
>NW_006409461.1:52135-54447 GCF_000296735.1 Chrysochloris asiatica | reverse complement strand
TTTTTTGTTTTATGTGCACAAAAACACTCAGGAATATATAATCATTTAAACAACTCAAAGGCACATTCTGCAAGCCTGCCTCCTGGCTGCCAGCACAGTCTTTCTCTTTCCATGAGTCTAGAGTCCTCAGCTGCTATATCTCTCCATGTCATTATCTATGCCTTCATCTCTTGTGTCACTTCTTCTCTTGATAGGGTCCCACATTTTGCTTATGCTCTTCACCCTTGATGGTCCTAGGGTCCTCTGTTTCTGGAATATAAGATTACTCCCTCCTTTATGTTATAAAACTTCTACCTTTACAGTGTGACAATCGCAATTAGTCATGACAATTACTATGGAATTAAAAGAATCTCATTCCTATCTCTTTTCACCAGACCCATCTAGATGAGATGAAAACTATTCAGTGGGGATTCTACTTTCCTCCGCACACTCTGAAGCAAAACTCCCCTTTGAAAACTTGTAAACCAGCCACTTTTGCCTTTATTGCCCCACATTTTAGGAAGCCAATGTCTATATTGCCCATCCCCATCAACCCTAGTACAGAGGGGATAGGTTTGATTTTTGATGTGAAGACTTTTTCCCTCTCAGTTGGTATTTTAAGTATAGGCCAAGTTTATCAAATTGTAGCAATTTACATTTGTTGTCTTTATCAAATTTCTTTATTTTCCTTTAGTCAAGTTCTGATCATCAAGCCATTGAAACTAGGTCAAATGTGCAAGTTTGGACGTTCTTGTGCATCTTCTCTCATATCAGCTGAATGTTTCACTCTCAGCTCTAGCCCGCTATGGCTAGGTCCTTTTCCATGGGCTTAAGGAGTCCCCAGGTCTCACCACATTTCAGACTAACCAGCCCTTCCTCTTCTCTCTCTCCTCTCCAGATTGACAAGAGTTTATGAAACATGGTCAAACTCAGCCCATATCTTCACGGCTTCCTTTCCCTCACTTCCATTCATCAGTAGATCAACATGTTCACCAGCAAGCTTAAATGCCTACTCATGTGTTCCCTTTGATCCATCTTCTTTTGATGTTTTCTCCATCATTCAGTATTTTTGCCCATAGATTCCTTCAATATTGCAAATCAAGACTTGAAGTTTTTCTTCGGTTCCCTCAGCTTGAGAAATGCTGAGCATGTTTTTGGTTTTCTAATTCCCTTTTGGTTTTCTAATTCTAGGACTTTGCACATTTTATTATTATATTTGACTTCGTATTCTCAAGCTGTCCTTTGGAACTTTCTATTCAACTCTTTTACCTGTTCATTTCGTCACCTTCTTTTTTTTTTTTAGCATTTCTGTCCTGGAGAGCAAGTTTCAGAGTCTCTTCTGACATCCTCATTGGTCTTTTCTTTCTTTCTTGTCTTCCTAATGCCCTTTTGTTTTCTTCCTGTATGATGTTCTTGATGTCATCCCACAACTCTTCTGGTCTTTAGTGTCTAATGAATCACGTCTGTTCTTGAGATGATCTCTGAATTCAATTGAGATATGTTCAAGGTCATATTGTGACTCTTGTGGACTTGTTTTCATTTTCTTCAGCTACAGCCTGTACTTCCATATGACTCATTGATGGTCTCTTGTACAGTCTGCCCATGGCCCTGTTATAGCTGATAATATGGAGCTTTTCCATCATCTCTTTCCACAGATGTAGTCAATTTGATTTCTGTGAATCATATCTAGTAAGGTCCATGCGTATAGTCATCTTTTTTGTTGTTTTAAAAAGATATTTAAGGAGCTCCAGTACTGTAATTGTTATGAGTTGGGCTGCTAAGCTAAAGGTCAGCATTTCAAAGCTACCAAGTGTTCCATGGGAGAAAGATGAGGCTTTCTGCTCCAGTAAAGATTTACAGCCTCAAAAACTTTATGTAGGCTTGCTATGAGTCAGAACCAACTCCACAGCATACCACCACCAAAAAGGTATTTACAATGAAGAAGTTACTGGTCTTGCAAAATTCTGTCATACAATCTCCAGCATTGTTTCTATCACCAAGGCCATATTTTCCAACTGTTAAGCCCACCTCTTTATTTCCAACCTTGTCATTCCTATTGCCAGTAATTATCAATACACCTTGATTGCATGTTTGATCAATTTCAGACTGAAGAAATTGATATAATTCTTCAATTTCATTTTTAGGGCTTTAGTAGTTGGTGTGTAAATTTGAATAGTTGGTGTATTCATAGATTTTCCTTGTGGATTTATGGATATTATCACAGACAGCATTATACTTCAAGACAGATATTGAAATGTTCTTTTTGATAGTGAATGCAACACCATTCCTGTTCAATTTGTTGTTCTCAGCATAGTAAACCATATGATTGTTTG
>NW_006409461.1:49652-51510 GCF_000296735.1 Chrysochloris asiatica | reverse complement strand
TGGAGGAAATTGTAATCATTATAATAAAGCAAAGTGTATGGTTTGTTACATGTCAAACTAATGATCTGCTCTGTAAACCTTCACTCAGTTCACAATAAATTTTTTTAAAAACTTACTACCATTAATCTAAACTTTCCAGGAAAACCAAAAAGTCTTCCTTGAAAAAATAGTTCTTTCAGATTATGTATATGATAATTCTCTTGGCTGAAAAAAGCCCTCTAACTAATAAGAATTCTAAATCGCTGCTATTCATTGAGTACCCATTCAATACCTCCAATACCTTCAACTCTGTAATACCTGGAAGATTCTTTACATATGTTACCTAATATAGTCTATAAAACTCTTTTTGATAGTGTAATGGATTGAACTGTGTTCCCCCCAAAATATGTATCAGTGTCAGTAGGCCATGATTCTCAGTGGTTCGTCAGTTATAAGATGATCCCTCATGATACAGTCTGATGTGGTAAACCAATAAAAGGATTAAGGGTGGGGTGTTGTTGTTGAGTGCCGTTGAGTCAATTCTGACTCATAGAGACCCTGTATGGGGTTTCCAAGGAGCAGCTGGTGAATTTGAACTGCCGACCTTGTGGTTCAAACTGACCTTGCAGTCCAGTACATTTTCCCACAGTGCCACACCAGGACTCCCAGGGTGTGTACCTTAATCCCATCAAGACCCTGATCTGATAACAAGGGAGAGTTCCAGGATTGTGGCATGCAGCAACTTTCATCATACGGGAGCTAAAAGGAGAGAGAAGTGAACAGATAAGGGGGATCTACTACTAGCAAGAAATAAGAGTTGAGAGTGCAGTTTGTCTTTTGGACTTTGGGTCCTTGCACTTTGAAACTCCTACTAGAGGAAGATTGATGTCAAGACCCATGGGGATCTCCCAAGAATGCTGGGTCTACAGATGCTGAGAGGAGACAAGGACCTCTCCCCAAACTGTGAGAGAACAAAATTCTGTTTATTAAAGTTATCCACTTGCATTATGTTTGTAGTAGCACAATTAGGTATGCTTTTTGTTTTATTGATGAAGAAACTTAGGCTCAGAGAAACTGAATGCTTTACTTGAGAAGGCTGATCAGGAAACATCACATTTGGAATCCATATTCGGACTCTCTGACTACACACCCTCTGCTTGAGCTTGTGTGCTTTCTTCTGTGCCATGTGGACTTGGTAAATTGAACCTACACTTAATTTGAATTGTAAAATGCTGTGTCGCCTCCATTTAATCGATGACACACCATTGGGAGAACTCTGTGTATGCCAGTGGCATTTCTGCTATGGTTCCTGACATCTGCTTATTTTAATGTATTTTGACATGTGTTGATGTGGGGCTAATTTGGTTGTGATTCCAGCTTTGCATGAGTATGAGAGCTGACCCATCTGCCACGCATGTGCATTTTAGAACAGAAGCACATTCCTCACTGGGCTCAGTAACACCTTTCCACTTCACTCTGTGTGTGATCTTTTGTCTAAAGTATCATGTTTAAAAAGCTGAGAAGTGATTTTGGAAAGAAGAAAGTGAGGAATCTGTTGCTAGAGTGTCATTCAGAAGCAGACGAGCTAATGAAGAAGCCAAGATGGTCTCATTCTACTACAAGGGAGTTGTTGTTTTCCTGTAAAGGTCAAAGTAATAGCATCTTTTTGGATTTCATAATGGAAAAACTTAGAAATATACAACAGCAAGACTATTAAGTAAAATATCATAGACTATGATGATTAGACATGTTATGTTACTCGACCTTCAAACTTCTCCTTGCAATAACTCTCCAGGAAGCCCTTGAAGATTTCCCACCTTCATGTCTTACCACCCCTTTTAATGTGATCCGAAGTACAAAACCAGGTACTATAATAAAA